>NC_083484.1:4425000-4550000 GCF_030014155.1 Tachysurus vachellii
TTAAAAGTGAGGAGAAGAATCTTAAAATCAATACGGTGTTTAATAGGGAGCCAGTGGAGTTGTTGACAGGAGGGGGGCAATATGATGCATGATGGGAGTTTGGGTTATGATACGGGTAGAAGAGTTCTGTATTAGTCTGTAAATAAGATTTTGAGGTAGTTAAAGGTATAAAAGTGAATTACAATAATCGATGCTGGAAGTGACCTGAGCATATGTAAGAATGGCAGCTGTTCGTAGAGTTTGGGGTTTGGACGAAGATGAGCAATGCTACAAAGATGGAAGTAACATTCATTCATTCATTCATCTTCTACCGCTTATCCGAACTACCTCGGGTCACGGGGAGCCTTTGCCTATCTCAGGCATCATCGGGCATCAAGGCAGGATACACCCTGGACGGAGTGCCAACCCATCACAGGGCACACACACTCTCATTCACTCACGCAATCACACACTAGGGACAATTTTCCAGAGATGCCAATCAACCTACCATGCATGTCTTTGGACCGGGGGAGGAAACCGGAGTACCCGGAGGAAGTACTGTAACATGATCTGGAAATGATAAGATTGTGTGTATTGGAATGTTCGCTTCCTAAAAATCCTAGAATGAACTGCAGCATGGATCATCACTTATGAGGAAGTCATCAGTATTCCAATGTGTAGTGAGCCAGAGCTCTTACAGTAAAAGTGGCTGAACTCGTGTACACGATACACCGATTTACCACCTAGAGAGCTAAGGAGTACCATGTCATCAATATTTCTATTATTACGCTGTAAAATACCAAACTGAAGAAGACCTCGTGTGTGACGGCCACTTATAGTTCGAGAACCCTTGAGCTACAGCATGTCTTTTTACTGAACAAATGATTTAATTTCTGCTGCAGTTTTCACCTCCGTTTATTACACAAACGACCTTAAGTACAGTATTAGTTCTCAGGCACGTTCTAAACCGAAACTGAAACACATCAACCATCTGGCCATGTGTTGAGCTGAGCTTAGTCTGGAAACCATTCAGCACAGTAACATATCATTAAAACATATTTATTTTAACATATTTTAGAAGAGATTTCAGGAAACACTGCTTGAGTGAAGAAACCAGTGTTCTGCAGAATCCACATCTGTTAGTTTCTTATGTAGCTGAAAAAGCAGCAGGGTGGAAACTCTTTTAGGAGGATCGGTACTTTCATCACAGCTTCATCTCTGTGTGATACCTTACTGAGAACACAGGCAGCCATGAGGCAGAGGAAGAAAGGAAGAGAACGGTGAGGAGGAGAACAGCGAGGAGGAGAACAGTGAATAAAAGAACAATGAGGAAGAGAACAGTGAGGAAGAGAACAGTGAGGAAGAGAACAGCAAGGAAGAGAATAGTGAGGAAGAGAACAGTGAGGAAGAGAACAGCGAGGAAGAGGACAGCGAGGAAGAGAACAGTGAGGAAGAGAACAGCGAGGAAGAGAACAGTGAGGAAGAGAACAGTGAATAAAAGAACAATGAGGAAGAGAACAGTGAAGAAAATAATAATTAGGAAGAGAACAATTAGGAAGAGAAAAGAGAGGAAGTGAACAGTAAGAAGAGAACAGTGAAGAAAAGAACAATGAGGAAGAGAACAACAAGGAAGGGAACAGTGAGGAAGAGAACAGTGAGGAAGAGAACAGCGAAGAAGAGAACAGTGAATAAAAGAATAATTAGTAAGAGAACAATTAGGAAGAGAAAAGAGAGGAAGTGAACAGTAAGAAGAGAACAGTGAAGAAAAGAACAATGAGGAAGAGAACAGTGAGGAGGAGAACAGTGAGGAAGAGAACAATTAGGAAGAGAAAAGAGAGGAAGTGAAGAGTAAGAAGAGAACAGTGAAGAAAAGAACAATGAGGAAGAGAACAGTGAGGAGGAGAACAGTGAGGAAGAGAACAATTAGGAAGAGAAAAGAGAGGAAGTGAACAGTAAGAAGAGAACAGTGAAGAAAAGAACAATGAGGAAGAGAACAGTGAGGAGGAGAACAGTGAGGAAGAGAACAATTAGGAAGAGAAAAGAGAGGAAGTGAACAGTAAGAAGAGAACAGTGAAGAAAAGAACAATGAGGAAGAGAACAGTGAGGAGGAGAACAGTGAGGAAGAGAACAATTAGGAAGAGAAAAGAGAGGAAGTGAACAGTAAGAAGAGAACAGTGAAGAAAAGAACAGTGAGGAAGAGAACAATTAGGAAGAGAAAAGAGAGGAAGTGAACAGTGAGAAAAAGAACCGTAGGAAAGAGAACATTGAGAGTCTGTGAGATCGATATAACAGCCTCTCTGAGGCAGCGGTGCACTGAGAAGAAAAAGCTCCTCTGAATGGAAATGCTGGAAGGTGAAACAGGAGAGTTACAGGTGAGGGAAAGTCGTCAGTCTGCAGCTCAGTTAGAGTCAGAAGTGAAGTAGAGCTCAGGCTGGATCCCCTGTGAACAATTTTTCCAACTGAAACACAGCCACTCTTCCAGAACTGTTTCCCACAGAGGAATACACACACACACACACACACACACATTGCTATTACTGCACCTCTTCGCTTGGATGATGTTATTTAATTTATTATTGCATTCGTTCTGTCTTCATTCTCACAGCCGTGCTGGGTTTTAAAAACAGGCGTGAAACAATTCATATACAATTCTTCAGATGTATGTTAAATATTTTATTAAAACATCATTAATGTTTTTATTTAAGTAAATAAACAAATGAATGGATGCAGGAAGTTTCTGTTAATAACTGCATCATGTTATTCACAGCAGAACAGTTGTAGTAAAGTAAAGATGCAAAGGAAACACAGATGAACCGTTTCACACGGATGAGTCAGAATCGACTCTGGCTTCGTCTCAATCAGCTCTCCAGCTCCCTAGGTGATGAATCAGTATATCATACACACGAGTTAATAACTCTGGCTCACTACATACTGGGACACTAATGACTCAATAAACTGCATTCAGGGTTCCCACTCTTTTTCAGAGATCATTTTCCAGGACATTTCAAATTTAGCAAAAAAAAGACAAGGATCACAGATTCACGGCCTAAAGTAATATGTTCTTCTCTCCAGAAGTCTTAAAAACAATGTACACTTTAGGGCTATTACTTAACTATACTTTAAAGACCATTTGTCATGTGAATGAAATTTCAACATTTATAAACTAAAAAGACAGCACATATTAATACCCTTTCCTTTCTCAGGCCAATGCCGTCATGCATGCTTTAGTTTGCTGTGCATTCCCCTTGCACATGATATTCAGATTAACAAGGTTAATATAACCTGCTTACCCGTCACCATTTGCTGAAAACATTCGAGCACTTAAACCATTCCTAGCAGCTGAAACCGCCAACACAAGACAGCGTCATCCGTCACAGCGAGATTAAACAGCATAACAAAAAACCCGTCAAACCTCAGCGTCCCTGAACAGAGCGCTTTCTGTTACTAACGTTAATTGTTTCGACCAGAGTTGTAAACTGTTCTTTAAATGATCAAGAATATTTAAAAATAATAATTTTCCAGGACAACAATATTTTTTCCAGGACTGTTTATGTTTTCTCTCATTTTCCATGTGTTTTCCAGGACTGGAATATTGGTCATTAATTTTCCAGGATTTCCAGGTTTTCCAGGACGCGTGGGAACCCTGATTATTCTAACCTCCTCATAAGGGAACGTAGTGAGAATCGATGATCCTTTGTTTTTGTGGTGCATTCTGGGACTTTTTAGGGAGCAATTAATCTAGTGCACTGGAAGGAGTTTGCCATTAAAATGGCCGACTGATCGGTGCCGTGATTACTGAATTAGGCAGCAGTTAGAAACATGCCTTTACTTCTTCTTTTTTTTTTTTTTTTAAATATCCTGAAATAATGCACCAGTATAATAAAAAATGAACTATTGTAGAGTAGAGTAGAGTGTTATTAAGTTTATTATAGAGTGTTACCTTTAATATCACTTTTAATCCACTGTCTTCTGGATTTTTCTCTTTTATTCCACCAGTTTGAAAGGAAGGAGAGAAATCTTCAATTTGAGACATGGTTCATGACAACAATCAAGACGACGGCTGTCAGAAACGGCGAGTGCCTCAACAGAGCGGAATCGAACCCAAATGCAGGGATAACAGACACACACGGGATTTTATTAAATAAACAGGGTACAGATATCAGAAAACACAGAACAAAACAGAAAACAGGAACCGAAGGACAGTATGTGGCAACAACGACGAGGATGTTGACGACGAGGACAACAACCCCTGTTAACAAACGCCCCTAGTGTTTCAACCAAGAATAGTCCAACCATACTAACACATGGTAGAGAAACAGAGCTCATGTTGCTGTTCCACGTGAAAACCTTACAGACAGGGACGTTTTGGTACCGACACGTCCTCTAGTGAACGTACGTTCTTTATAAAATTTAGCTGTATATACGATACTCAGGGGGGCATGGTGGCATAGTGGTTAGCACGTTCGCCTCACACCTCCAGGGTTGGGGGTTCGATTCCCGCCTCCGCCTTGTGTGTGTGGAGTTTGCATGTTCTCCCCGTGCCTCGGGGGTTTCCTCCGGGTACTCCGGTTTCCTCCCCCGGTCCAAAGACATGCATGGTAGGTTGATTGGCATCTCTGGAAAATTGTCCCTAGTGTGTGATTGCGTGAGTGAATGAGAGTGTGTGTGTGCCCTGCGATGGGTTGGCACTCCGTCCAGGGTGTATCCTGCCTTGATGCCCGATGGCGCCTGAGATGAATGAATGAATGAATAAGATACTCACAATGCTGCCTGAGCTTCTCCTGCTTCTGTTTCGAGTCTAAACCAGACCCTCTTCTGCTGCACAGCGACTCAAAAGATCAACTCGCACTGACCGCACTGTGTCAAGTTTTTCAATCCACACAGTTATGTTACAAGTGCCGGACCAGGGCCAGGAAGATTGTAAAGGATCTCAGCCATCCCAACAATGGCCTTTTTTCTTTGTTGCTTTCAGGGAAATGCTTCCGCTCCTTGAAAGCAAACACAGAGAGAATGAGGAGAAGCTTCTTCCCGCAGGCCATAAGGAGTCTAAACCAGGAAACACCCAGGATCTAGTACTGGACCTCTCCCTCCATCTCCACTGTTTTTACGCACACCTTTTTTGCACTGACACTTTAACTCTGGACTTGCACAGCACAGTGCCACTTTATACACTCTATACACACCATACTGCACACGGACACTTTAAGGACAATCATTAAAAACCATACACAATTATGTATATCGTCGCTGTCGGGCAGAATCCTCATATCTCCAAAACCGTTATTTTTCAGGAAATTAAAAAAACGCTGTACCTTATCTGCAGTGCACAGGGTTTAGTCCGCGTTGCAGTGGATTGTCTTGCGCTAAATTCCTGTCCTCAGACAAGCACCAGAACTAGCGGAGGTCAAGATTTTTTTTTTCTTTGAGCCCAGTGTTTTGAAGACATTTACCTCAGAAGATGTGTTGATTCGTTGCGACTCTTCTTGAGGAGAAATATGCCGCGAAGCTCTCCAGCGGAGTGAGGAAGAGGTGGACAGTTGAAGTGTCCAATGGAGTTATGAGATTTGCGCTCAAGCTATTTTCAAGACTTTAGATTGGTTAATAACTTGTAAAAATAACAGACCCACGTGGGGACTGACCAATAGCATCGATATGTAAAAAAATATGAAATTGACCAAATTTGGACATACAAGGTTTCAGCCCGACTGCGACGATATGTATATTTATGTATATATATATACATTATTTTTCCACATATATCTTCATATTTATATAGTACTTTATTTTATATAGTATGTACTTTTTTTATCCTAAATTGCATTCCTTTTTATGCTTGTATACCGGGTAGATGCAAAAAGCATTTCACTGCATGTCGTACCCTGCATGTACAGTATGTGTATGTGACAAACAAAATTTCACGCTCGCATGCTGTGCTGACTTCGTTTTAAGCTTTATATTTCTATTTCCACCCTCACACACAAATCCACTGACAAGAAACCACACATGCTATAAAACAGAATCTGCAAAGAGGTCATGGTTGTGTATAAAGTCGTTGCGTAACAAAGTGTGTGTGCTTCGATCTTCATTTTCCACTAAGACAGAAATCTAAATAAAAAGGGAAACACGGTGTTCACTCGTCTCAGCTGATGTTCTTTAGAGGGAATGGTTTTGTAATGACATCTTTCTGATCACCACAAAACAGGATTATTAGCAAAGACTCGAGAGTAAACTACCTCGGGTCACGGGGAGCCTGTGCCTATCTCAGGCGTCATCGGGCATCAAGGCAGGATACACCCTGGATGGAGTGCCAACCCATCGCAGGGCACACACACACACTCATTCACTCACACAATCACACACTACGGACAATTTTCCAGAGATGCCAATCAACCTACCATGCATGTCTTTGGACCAGGGAAGGAAACCGGAGTACCCGGAGGAAACCCCCGAGGCACGGGGAGAACATGCAAACTCCACACACACAAGGTGGAGGCGGGAATCGAACCCCGACCCTGGAGGTGTGAGGCGAACGTGCTAACCACTAAGCCACCGTGCCCCCCAATATAGACTTATTTCACTTATTAATTAATATTAAACTCTGATGGTGTTTTAGGTTTTTATTTATTTATTTATTTATTTATTATTATTTTTTTTATTTTATTTTATTTTTTTTTTATTAAAATAGTAGATTTTAAGAAATAAAGTCCAAATATTTCAAGAAAAAAAAAATCATTAACTGTGGAGCAGCTGCGATATTTCAAGAAATAAACGGGATAAGGTGTTGAGAAAAAATTTTCGAATAAAAATCGGGAATAAATTCGTAATATTGTTATATTTTAAGGGAAAATGTCAGAATATAACAAGCAAAAAAGTCACAAGATTTTGAAAGCATTGCAATTTGTCATTTTTCAAGAATAAAAGAAGAAAAAGGAATATTACAAGAAAAGGAAAGAATAGAAAATCATTACTTTTTCTTGTAATTTTAAGGGTTTTTTTTTTTCTCAGAGGACAAAACTGTTCAACTAAAGTACCTGTGACTCAGCAGCCCTAACACATGGAGCTGATCTATCATTAAACTGACCCACTGGAGGGAAGGAAAAAGAAAAGAAAGAAAGAAAGAAAAGGACTGATTTGGTGCCTGTAAGATGGTAAGGAAATGCTGTTTTGGTAAAACAGTGTCAGAAAAAAGGAATAGCTGGAGCTCGTCAGGCGGAGTAACAACACATCAGGCAAAAAAATGATGTGAGACAAACCCCAAACCCTGGAGACCTGAGACAAACATCTGAACTACTGTTATGTTTATTGATGTATTAATCAGAATCAGGACTCTTTTCCACTACATGTCTTGTGTCTTGTCCTCATACTCTTGTTTTTCCTTTCTCTCAGTCTTTTCTCTTCACTTCTATTCCTTACTGTGTCTCATTCTTAAACAAGAAGCCAATAAAAAGCCATTTATCATGTCTAGACATTTTGTCCTGAGCACTTAAAGATGTCCCTGCGTCCTTGACCGGCATACAGAAGACAGACTTTCTTCCTCTGTGCCTCTGAGAACTACTTTTTTTCCCATTTTAAAACTTTTGCACTCTCCAAGAACCGAGCCACAAGGACGAGTGTCTCAGATACCAGAAATTGCCGCATTACTTCTGTCTCTCTCTCTCTCTCTCTCTCTCTCTCTCTCTCTCTCACTCTCGCTATCTCTTTCAGGTAAAGTTCAGCTTATCATCAGCTTGGCAAGGAATTGAGGAGTTTTTGACCTTCCCTGTCATAGGGACTGTCCAGGGAAGAACTAATATAAAAGAGACTTGGTTAGTGATACTCAGTGAAAAGGACTGTGTGGATGATCATATTTTCAACGTTATAGTGATATTTATTTCTATGATTAATTCATTATCATGCTTTGAAATGCAGAACTTTTGAGAAATGGAAATAACATTGTTATGTAATAGTGTCTTACTGTAACAGAAACGGAATCAAAACTGTCATGATTATCATTAACTTGGATAAACAGCTTTAATTGTGTCATAATTCAAATTAAATAATTAAAATTTGATCTATTTTTTAGTATTTATAACCTTATTACTGGACATACAGTTCACGTTTTTACTGTCGTGCACTGATAAGTAGGGTTTAGAATCACATTGTATTTTTTATTACTAACGTAATGTAAGATAAAAGTTATTAAAGTGATAACAGTGTTGTCTAGGAGATGTTTCGTGGCATTTATCAGTTCGTCCAGGATTTTCTCCATGGTATTTGGAGCAGCTTGCAATATTTGGGTCAAGACGTGTCACGTGACATCATCAAAACGTCACGTGAGTAGAGTCGTCTTAGAAAGTAATTACATATATGTTTTTTATTGCAAATTTGACCGTTCAAAATTTCTGCAAGCCTCATCCCAAATTTGAAAAAAATAAATAAATAAATAAAATAAAAAATGCAAAAATCACTCCATGCAAAAGTCACGTTTATGTCATGATGCGTAAAATCAGCACGCTACATAAAGAGAGTCGTCGCTGTAGGGAATGTAAGTGTGGTAAATACTGAATACTTGACATTTCTGTTTTATGCTCAGACAGATATCTGGCGAGTGTTTGTTTCTCTTTCTGCAGTGTTCCACGTTGATCAGAAGCGTGTAAACTCGCATCACAGCCCCTTCTGACGTTCATCTGAAAGTCGAATTAGTTTTCCGCTATCACTCCCAGACCTTATAAACATTTATGCGTAAACATTTAACAGGAGCGCTATCAACCCGTGCCAGACCGGCTCGTACAAACCAGCGTCGCAAAGGTGATAAAGACGACAGAAAGCCTCGCTTTCTATGCACTTTTTTCTTTTCTATCGGAATTATCACCTGTGAAGCAGCTTGACCTCTGTGCAAATCTCTAAGGCTGGAAATCTTTTGTTCTGCTAATAATGACGCCTTTGCTGAGTTGCAAAATGTAATTATAGAATGCAAATGTGTTTGTTGTTAGCGATAAGTGTTTATTTCCGTTCAGGAAAAATCCTGATTCTCTCTTTCATGCTGAACTTTAATTCCTAAATGGAATATAATATGATTTAATCCGGAGTTGTTGGATCTCAGATCATTCTCCAATTGTGTTTTATGGATACGCTTCAGACGTGATCTGGGAACAGTGTAAGAGTTTAGACAGAGTGATCCTAAAACCTTTTCAATTCAATTGTACTTTTAACAATGGACATTGTGTCAAAGCAGCTTTACGGAACATAAGAATACAAAAAAAAATGTTGTTATACAAAGATTAATATAATACAAAAAGGATCAAGATTGTATTTATCCCCAAAGAGAAGCCTGAGGTGACTGTGGTGAGGAAAAACTTCCTTAGATGACACACCTTGAGATGAACCAGACTCAAAAGGGAACCTCATCCTCATTTGGATGACACTGGAGGTTGTGATTATAAACTGTTATAAACACCTGAGTGTTTTATTATGAATAATGTGCTTTCTACAGTCCTATATAGTCTGATTGTATATTGATTGTAATTGTATATTGATTGGAGGGCACGGTGGCTTAGTGGTTAGCACGTTCGCCTCACACCTCCAGGGTTGGGGGTTCGATTCCCGCCTCCGCCTTGTGTGTGTGGAGTTTGCATGTTCTCCCCGTGCCTCGGGGGTTTCCTCCGGGTACTCCGGTTTCCTCCCCCGGTCCAAAGACATGCATGGTAGGTTGATTGGCATCTCTGGAAAATTGTCCCTAGTGTGTGATCGCGTGAGTGAATGAGAGTGTGTGTGTGTGCCCTGCGATGGGTTGGTACTCCATCCAGGGTGAATCCTGCCTTGATGCCCGATGACAGCTGAGCTCCCCGTGACCCGAGGTAGTTCGGATAAGCGGTATAATACGAATGAATGAATGTATATTGATTAGGAGGTTGTTATCATCTCTTTGAATGTCTGAACTGGAGTCCAACTGGATCTGGTACATCTCTAGATGCCTCAGGATCCTTACAGTGTTGACGTCTCAATGAAGCCAGAAACAAGCCAGAAAAAAACATATAGTGAATGCCAGGAATAAGAGCAGTCAAAGTTTTAGCGATCTCTGTCCTTTTTAATCCCTTCTTTACTGACAGTACTGTAAGCTGATCTTCTCTCTGTTGGTTTTAGATACTGTTTTGTTCCTCACAGTTGGAAATAGTGGTTAGTTTGGGTGAATGACAAAATGTGAGCACAAAAATAAAGCTTCTAAAACAAATATACAGCATACATAAGATGTTGGACTACTGATTAAAAGGCTGTGAGTTCAAGCCACCGGTCCACCAAGTTACTGTTGCTGGCCCCTGAGCAAGGCCCTTAACCTCATATAAAAAAAATAGATAAAATGTAAGTCTCTCTGTATAAGAGCGGTTTTATGGGCAGTTATGCAGTTAACTTAAGCATTTAAGGCTCTGGGCTGTCGATCAGGGTTCAAGCCCCAGCACTCCCAAGCTGCCACTGTTGGGCCCTTGAGCAAGGCCCTGAACCCTCACTGCTCCAGCGCGCTGTATCATGGCTGAACATGTGCTCTGACCCCAACCTCCAAAAGGTTGGGATATGTGAAGAATTTCACTGTGCTGTAATTTATGCGACAGTAATACAGATTTCTATTTTTCTAAAAGAACATCTGCCAAATGCCATCAATATAAACGGTGACATCAACCCAAGTCCTGTGCATTGGGTGCTAATGAGTCTGAGCTCTCAAAAAACTTCAAGTCATTATGAAGTAAAAACAGCTTTATTACATTATGACTAACACAAACTACAACACAACTTGTACTGAAGATGTATTCAAATCAAAGTTCATACAGCGTTGTCCAATGAGGCTGGAAAGCTGTTTACATGCATGTTTTAGTTTCCAGATTGTCATCATTGGCATCATTTTGTAGACAAATTGAAAAATCAGTTACATTTTTTTCTTCTCATCTAATTTTATAACAACATTTTCGGTGGCATTATTAATAAATGGGCAGGTGTTAGTGTGATGTGGGCATCTGTAAAGGATTATACAGCAGTTTATACAAAAGACATCTTAACTCGATGTTTTATTAATTAGCTTTACGTATCGTTAGTCTGAAAAATTGGGAAACTCCACAACAGGGTGAAAAATCAAGACATTTTATTACCAAGTAAAAAAGATGAATCCTGCATCTTTAATTAAAAAAAAACACAATACACATGCATGCTAGCCACAATTGGCAGCAAACTGTAGTGTAACAGAACAAACATTTGATCGAAACCCTGTCAGTAAGTCAGATATGAAACTCGAGCTCGAACATCACCACACGTTACTAGTTACAGACATGTAGCTACTGTAAAAACCCAGACGTTCCATGAAGACGTTCAAATAAGAAAATTACCTCATACAGTTTTACAGTAGCTTTAAGGGTTTTTAAAAAAATCAATACATAATTTGATCAATTTAATTTAATCAATTTTAACGACACATTTTTGCGATTTAGAACTGTCTTAAAAATAAGACTGCATCACTCGGAGCTGCATCACCAAGAATATTTACAAAACTACCATCCTAGCAATCTGCGTTGAATGCTGCCATATTACAGTTTTACGACATGTACAGAATACCATTGGTTTCTTGGCACGAGAGGAATACGGTCTCAGAAACATCACATTGATTCAGTTTGCTTGTTGTTTGCATTACATTTTCCCTTCAGCAGCCTAGCGATCGCTCACATGCGATACGGTCCGTCTGAGCTTTCGCTTATTTACAGACGCGTAATTTGAAAATGAACGACGCACCAAAAAAATATTAGCTAGCTAGCCAGCTAACCCGGAAAGGATTTTCCCTCCCAAACAAAACTAGCATGCTAAACATTAGAGAACACACCCAAAAAAGTACCACAGAAAAAATGCATGTTACAGAAAACACAAACATTAAAATCTTCCCTTAACATGCAAGACTTATAAATAATGAACAAAGAGCGAGACATTTGAGTTACTGTAAACCGTAATGTTGGGTGGTTTGGTTTTCATATAGTGAGGTCCTACATGTACATTCCTGATGCTGTAGTATTTGGTTTAACATAAAAAAGTATTAAATAAGTTGTGAAGACCGTTGACATTTTATATTGAGCGAGTGTCTCAAAACTCGTCCTCATCCTTAAGTTATCTGTGCGTCAGTTTTGCAGTTCCCAATCTGATAAACAGTGCACGATGATGTACCATTAGCAATAAACACCTTATTCATACATTAGCATATTGTCACTAACACACACACACACACAGAGAGACACACACACAGTGTCTGCTTCCTTGACCACATGAAGGCTCATCAGACAATCATTTACATTCTCCCACATCACCATCATGTGACTCTGTGGCACATCATGTGATTCTCTGCCGTACCGCTGTGTCCTCTTTAGAATTCCCGACTCTGTCCTCAGTCAGCAGAGGAGAGACTTCTGCAGAATCAACCACACAACCACACACACACACACACACACACACACACGATCATGTAGAGCAAACACCCAAGCAATTGCACACACAAGCAGACAAACAAAAACATATAAGCACAAAAAAACAAGCACACAAGAATGTGCACAAACATGTAAATGTGTACACACAAATGCAAACACACAGGACGCACAAAGAAGCGGGCAGGGTAAATGTGGAGATCAGGGTAAATATGGAGGATTAGTAAATATAGGGATCGGGGTAAATAAGGAGGATTGGGGTAAATCAAGATGATGGTTAAATACAGAAAAATGGGGGGGGGGGTGCAGTGTATGTAGGGCATGAGGGTAAATAAAGACTAGGTTACATTTGGATTAGAGTTAAATGGAGCACTGGGTAAACAGGTCAGAGTGAAAAGGACAGACTGCTGCCATCACTTTGATAAACAAGCTACAATCTGACTGTGTGTATATGTGAGGCTTTGGCTCTGTGGTCTGAACCCGATGGTGTCGATCTTGTGATGAAACAGCCGGACTGTGTCTGGACTGTGTTACCATAACAACCACACCCGCTTCATTCCTCACCTTTCATCTCTACACAGTTTCCTCCAGTCTTCTCCACCTTCCCGTCGGTCTTCTGTAGTCTACCATCCACTTCTGTTTTAACCTGACCGAGGGCCTGCAGCAGGAGCAGGGTATCAAACGGCTCCTCTCCAGACTCCTTCAGGAGCTCTAATACCTACACACGGAGAGAAACGACCCCACACACACACACACACACACACACACACACACACACACACACACACACACACACACACACACACACACAGGAAAAAAAGACCCCCCACACACAAACACACAGAGAAAAGACACACAGAGAAGACCCCCCACACACACAGAGAAAAGACCCCCCCACACAGAAAAGACCCCCCCACACACACACACAGAAAAGACCCCCCCCCCACACACACAGAAAAGACCCCCCCCACACACACACACGAAGAAAAGACCCTCCCCCCACACACAGAGAAAAGACCCACACACACAAAGAAACGACCCCCACACACACACACAGAAAAGACCCACACACAAACAGAGAAACCCCCCCCCCCCCCCAACATAAACACACACACACACACACCCACACACACACACACACACACACACACAGAGAAAGTTATAAATATAGTATAATGTTTTATAAAGGAATCTACCAACCATAGGCTGTAATTGTCATTTAAATGAATGGCAGCTTTAGGCTATAAACTTGTAAGTTAGAGCTCTAGTCTATGAATCTGGAACTTATTCAAAGAACTCGACAGCTCAATCTATCAACAAAAACAACACAACAACTTTTAATAAGTCTAAGTAAAAGACCAAGGTTTTGTTTTGTATCAATAAACAATTATTCCCGATACAACACCTCATGAAAGAATCTTCCACATATGAAAAAACACACACACCTTTAGGCGCTTGTAGCTTTTTAGTTCACTCAGGTTCTCTTCCAGAAACAGCAGGTACATCGCTAGATCATTCCAAGCCATGGGTCCGAACTCCATCACCCCGAGCGTGGGCAGCATCTCGTAAGGTTTCAGGAAAGCAGCTGAGCTCCTCAGGGGAACCAGCATGGCATACACACATGTGGGTGCCAGCAGCAAATACACAACCAGGTTGATGTAACTGAGGAGCTGGAACACGCCCACGGCTACCAGCTTGCACTGCATCGCCTCAGGCACGGAGGAGTCGTTAAACAGCACACCTGAGCGGATATTACACTGAAACTCGTCCGTTACGGACAGCCGAATGTAGTAACACAGGTAGACGCAGGCCAGGACCAGAGCCAATAAGGTGAAGACTCGGCACAGCAGGTAGCGCAGCAGCAGGTTGATGGAAAAACGCTTAGTTCTCAGATACTGTTCCACCAAAGGATACTTAAAACAGGCGTCTGTCAGGTCTGGCATGGAGCTGGATGACAAAACACACAGGGGCAAAAAAAAACAACAATCATATCAAGTTATAATCATTTATCAGCTCAGTGTATTGTCAGGATTTTGGAAACAAATTGGTTGTGTTTAGTCAATCTGCAAGCCTGTCTTTTTTTTTTAGCAGGATTTTATAAACAAACCTGGTTTCCATTGAAGCCAGCAGCTCCAGAATTAAATTTCGTCTGTTTTGCTCAATGCTCCTCTGTTTTGTCAGCTGTGCTACCATATTGAGAAACAACCCGAGTAGCGTTGCATAAGGTACTTAAGGAACTACCTACTTGGCTGTTACCGGCTTGTTTTGATGCCTCTCCGTTCAAAATAGAAAATAGGAAATAAATAATACAAAGAGACTAGTTCATTTCACAGCACATCTGTCTTCCCCTTGTCTGCTACTGTGGAGTGTATGAATCTTTCAGCTCTGCCATTCAAGTTACATCATGGGCCAATTAACACGTGTCACTCAAATATCAAGCAAGCACCTGTGTTCCACTTCCAGTAAATAGAAATACCTTTATTTACTGCGGTGGTAATTAATGCTTTTAGTGTATTGTTTAGTGTGTGACGTGTATGAGATGAAGAACGTGTGTACCCTTGTGCTTCCTGGTTGGCGGTGTTGCCGTGGAGACGTCTGGCCAGTTTGATGGCGCTGTTGTAAGAGCGGTCGAGCTCTTCCATGATGAAGCTCAGATCAGAGGAGAGACCAGGGGTCACCGTGAATCGCCAAAACAAGGCTGGGACGTACAACAGCATGGCCACGAATAAGAGGATGTAGGGGAAAAACTTTAGGCAAGAGGGGAAAAGAGAGAAAGAAGGGAAAAAGGAAAGATCTCATTATTTAAGGTCTAAAGAACTTTATAGTTTTAAGCACAAACCACCTTCGTTTCCTAAACATCTGGCACTGGGGTAAAGGGGAAAAAAGCCCTAAATAATGCTTTATTTTCCAAGTTTTTGTGTTACATATTTTTTATTTAAAACATCTCACTGTTAATAATAGTGTTTTTTGTAAGTTTGTCAGTCAGCAGTAAGACGAAGTCTTTAGAATTCAGGACTTTATGATCTCCCACTGAAAAAAAAACCAATCATACTTGTCACACTTTTCACTTGTCCACATGCAGGGCTTCTCTTTGTGATAAATGGGAGATCTAACAATGAACACACAGAGATATACATGACATACTTGTACAGTACCAAGTATATAAATATAAATAAAAGACACTTGTGTTTCTCCTATTTTAACTACAAGCCCCTAATGAGGTCTTCAAATAGGGAAATGACCTTAACCTGATTGACTGTGTTTGTGTGTGTGTGTGTGTGTGTGTGTGTGTGTGTGTGTGTGTGTGTGTGTGTGTGTGTGTGAGAGAGAGAGAGAGAGAGAGAGAGAGACAGAGAGAATTAGAGACAAACAGAGGGAGGGAGAGAGACAGACAGAGGGAGGGAGAGAGAGAGAGAGAGAGACAGACAGAGGGAGGGAGAGAGAGAGAGAGAGAGAGAGAAGGAGAGAGAGACAGACAGACATAGGGAAGGAGAGAGAGACATACAGACAGATAGACGGGAGGGCACTGTGTTAATGGAGTACCTTATGCATGGAGAGAGGAAGTCCCCCCGTGTTCTGTTTCTGTACATCTGCCCAGCAGTAGGCGTCCACAAATGCGGCCTGACGCCAGGAGAAGTTTGAAGGAGAGAAACAGCTGATCTGAGTACCTGAGTAAGAAGAAACACGAGACTAATTCCATCCGCGTGTTTATGGGACCGAGTTACATCTCTCACTTGTAATAAACAGTGTTGCATAACACTTTCCTGAAATAAACTGTACCTTTTTTAAAACATTACGTGTTGTCGTTTTTCCTGCACTAACCGGCCTCTAACAGAGATCCAATATTTTAGACGATTTGTGACTCATTTGCAAGTAAAATCTTGTCAGTTTGCATGCGACTCGCTGCAGGGACTCTAAGGAGGAAGGTTAAAGGAGGAAATAAACTTCTTACACCTAACTGAAATAGAACAAGAACAATTTATCAAGTCTAAGGAATTATATATAAAACTGCATTGTTGTTACAGTTTCAGCTCATATTAGATAATGTCTCTCACACACACACACACACACAAAGTGAAAACGATATCCAAAGGATGTAACTCTTACTGAATAAACAAAAAAAAGTACTTTGCTCTGACGATTTTTTAGTATTTAATTTTTTTTACATTATCTATAATATCATTTGACTCCGGGGGGGCACAGTGGCTTAGTGGTTAGCACATTCGCCTCACACCTCCAGGGTCGGGGTTCGATTCCCGCCTCCACCTTGTGTGTGGAGTTTGCATGTTCTCCCCGTGCCTCTGGGGTTTCCTCCGGGTGCTCCGGTTTCCTCCCCCGGTCCAAAGACATGCATGGTAGGTTGATTGGCATCTCTGGAAAAATTGTCCCTAGTATGTGTTTGCATGAGTGTGTGTGTGCGCCCTGCGATGGGTTGGCATTCCGTCCAGGGTGTATCCTGCCTTGATGCCCAATGACGCCTGAGATAGGCACAGGCTCCCCGTGACCCGAGGTAGTTCGGATAAGCGGTAGAAAATGAATGAATGAATCATTTGACTCCCTGTTCATAATGTTGCCAATGGAATTCACTCCTCTACCAAAAGAGTGTGATGCAGAGGTGCTTTAGTCCATTAATCTGTCCAACTCTCTCACATCCCCATCTGTAAACTCCACTCAACCTGCTCAGCTTCCTAAGCTTCAACTGTCACGCTTAAACCACCACCATCACACCAACCATCAAGTCCCCGTCTCAATGCTCCCGTACATTCTGAGACTTTGCTGTAACGTCTCCTCTACCTTTGTGTTTGAGTTCTCGTTAATATGACATTTAATGTTGCTGGACATTTGAGAACGATGGCATGAAAGACCCAACCCACCTTGGACAACATCTATTTCACCTTTTACCCTCTAGCAGACGCTTCAGGTCTCAGACTCAGGAACAGTTCCTACGCCAGAGCCATTATAGAACTGAACACCAATAAACATCACTGAACATTCAGAACTATTTGCACTACACACACTCACGTCTACACATTTCATAGACTCCTAGCTCAATATTTATTTATTTATTTATTCTTAATCACAAATCTGCACAGGAGACATTGGATGTGCAAGACCTTAACATTATTTAAATGTGCAGTATGTTAAGTGCGATACAACAGCTGTTTACTACTTTATCTAAATGGTATTTTATCAGATCACTTATGTTAATCTTTATGTTAATGTTTTACTATTTTATATTAATCTGTACACTTTATTTCATTTTATGCACCATAAGGAATAAAAATTAAAATTCTTTTATTGTCCTTATACTGAATACAGTGAAATTAACACAGTCCTTACAGGCCGCAACAATTGCAGTCAACGAAATAAGTATGTAAATATTTATATAGATCGAGGTGAAAGCCTAGTGGTTAAGGTGTTGGGCTACCAATCAGAAGGTTGTGAGTTTGATCCCAGGTCCACCAAGCTGCCACTGTTGGGCCCCTGAGCAAGGCCCTTAACGCTCAATTGCTCAGTTGTATAAACATGAGATAATGCAAGTTGCTCTGAATAAAGGCATCTGCCAAATGCTGGAAATGTAAATGTATTAAAGTGCAACGAAATGTAAAGATGGCAATAATAAAACTTTTGTTGTTGCGTAATGACAATAAAGCATCGATCTATCTATAAGATTATGTAATGCTAAAATTCTCCAGACTCCAGTTATTTAATTGCAATAATTATATAGTATTATATCATAATAAATGATCTATCTATCTATAAAATTATGTAATACTCCTATATATATATATATATATATATATATATATATATATATATATATACACACACACAGTATATATATAATTTTAATATTACACACACTCTTATAGATAGAAATGTATATTATATAATCTTATATATAGAATATGTATATATATATATATATATATATATATATATATATATATATACACACACACACACACATACATATAGACTCTCAGGTCCAGACAGTGTTACTTAATACTATCTATAAGATTATGTAATATTAAAATTTTATATATATGTTTTTTGTATTTTATTACAGACTAATCTTTAGAAGACTCTCAGGTGTTATTTAAATCCGTGTAAACAGGTTTAATTTGAGTTAAACGCCATTACTGTTACTGTTTTACCTGCTTCTTCACCAGGGTGTGGTGTAAGACATAAAAGGACAAACAGGAGAGTAACGAGGTATAAAAATGTGTAATAGTGTGAGGATAAGACGTGTAAAATGTGAGTAATGTGAGTAATTTGAGTAATTTACCGACTGAAACCTCCTGAGCGAAGGCCAAGGAGATCAACAACAGCGGCAAACCGACTGCTATACAGAGGTGCAGCTTGTCCAGGGCCAGATCCAAACGCGCGCCTTTATACTTCCCATCTGTGCTCGGTTCCTTCAGTAAGAAGTCTGTAAAAACATACTCCGTAGCTACGGACGCTATAGGCATGTTGTTTTAATCCCCAAAGACAAACTCACAATGTTGAATTACAAATGAGTTCCTTCTCTGTGTGGTAACGTTAGAAACTGAAACTAAACAATCATTGTTCTGTAGTCCCCTGTGTTCAAGTACTAGTTTTAGTTCTTCTTCTTTAAACGCGGAAGGTTACAGGGTTCATTACCGCCACCTGCTGCACACAGTGTAGATATAAACAGCTTAACATAACGAGCCCTAGCATTAAGCTAACGTTAGCTAACAAACACAAAAATATACATATGTATTATAATATCTAACAATTAATTATATTTATTTATTGACATATATGCACAACATATATAATTACAGTATCGTAGCTACTTTAACACCAATAGCAATATCAATTTAACTAAAATGAGCTAACTATAATAGACAGCTTTGGGCTGTCATGAGTGATTATTTTTCAATAACAGAAGACACCATCATGTTGTATTGCTTTAATTGTTGTAATTGTACACAATTATCAGAATTAGAATCAGAATCATGTTTATTGGCCAAGTGTGTTGACACACGCAAGGAAACTAGTTCCAGCTGTTTGTGACTCTCAAAAGTACATAAATAGACATAAATAACACTATACTATACAAGACAACACAATCCAGACATAAATAACACTATACTATACAAGACAACACAATCCAGAAATAAATAACACTAGGAATAGGAATGCTAAATTGGGAGTCAAAAAGGGAGTCGACTCTTACTGGTGAGTTGAGTGAAATGATATGACTCATTGCAAGGAATCAGATTTCGCAGCCGTTTTTAGGAAAGATTTACAGAAGAATCGTGAGATAAAAATACCGCCCTTTACGCTCCTATTGGTCAGTAGTTCATATGACGTTTTGATATCAGCCAATTGGAGTTCCTGGAATGGGTAGGCTTTGCGCATGCGCACATATACGCTACGTCAGCCGTTTAAGTTAGCGAGTGTGTAAAATCTACGTGGCTTTATTCTGAAATCCCTGAAGTGTTGTTCAGCGTCAGCATCCACATTTACTAACCCAGGTAAGTTTCTCTAATGTAACATAATTATATTAATATATTTTAGTAAAGTATGTTTGAAATATAAACCGACATTATGGCCACATTAACACCGACTATAGTGTTATAGCTTTAGCAACATAGCTAAGCGTTAGCAAGCAACGCTTAGCAAACAACGCTTAGCTATGTTGCTAAAGCTATTAATGTATTGTTTTATGTCTATCAGGACTGATAGACATAAAACAATACATTTATTACTTGAAGCCCAAATTACTTCCTATTATAAATAGTGTACACTTCGTAGGGAACAGGGGACTTTAGAGATTTAGCCTGTTTTACAGTCTATACAAAAGTACTGGACAAGTCGCTAGAAACAGGTCCTAATAAAGAGGAATGTTCACATAAGCAGGCTAGTTTCTGTGTCTAGTTCTACAGCTGGCTCTGGCTTTTTTCTATGATTTTGGTCTGTTTTTCCGTCTGTTCTTTTCTCTCTCTCTCTCTCTCTCCCTGTCTGTCTGTCCCCTCTTTTTCTATCTGTCTCTGCTTCACTCCTCCCTGTCTGTCTGTCCTCTGTCCCTGTCTGTCCTCTCTCTCCCTCCCTGTCTGTTCTCTCTCTCTCTCTGTCTGTCCTCTCTCTCTCTCTCTCACACTCCCTCTCCCTGTCTGTCTGTCCTCTCTCTCTCTCGCACTGCTTCTCCCTGTCTGTCTGCCTTCCCTCTCTCTCTCTCCGTCCTCTCTCCCTGTCGGTCTGTCTGTCCTCTCTCTCTCTCTCTCTCTCTCTCTCTCTCTCTCTCTCTCCCTGTCAGTCTGTCCTCTCCCTCCCTGTCTGTCTGCTTGTCCTCTCTCTTGCTCTCCCTGACTGTCCTCTTTTTCTATTTATCTGTCCCTGCTTCACTCCTCCCTGTCTGTCCTCTCTCCCTGTCTGTCCTGTCTCTCTCCCTGTCTGTATGTCCACTCACTGTTTGTCTGTTCCTCGATTTCCTGTCTGAAAGAATTATTAAAACACTGATGTTTGCACATTTCCTCCTCCTCAGCCCGAAGACAACATGGATCAGGTCATGCAGTTTGTTGAGCCTGGACGTCAGTTCGTGAAGGACTCCATCAGGCTTGTAAAACGATGCACAAAACCAGACAGAAAAGGTCAGTTTGTCATGTTTTCCCATTTTAATAAATAACATTTCACTTTTGATGACAACCTTTTCTGGACAAGGAGACATAATTTCTCGTCCATAGGCATAATGCAAGTTATACTATGAAAGGTTTAATTTCTCAGGCTTTTAAACTGCTTTCTAGCTCTACATGTATGTAGATGGTCTGTCTTATTAAGTAGGAGGAGATGAACTCATTAAATTGGAAATGGATCAGAAGCACGTTTTAATCACAAGTTACATTTTTCTGTTTTATAGAATTTCAGAAGATTGCAATGGCCACAGCGATTGGCTTCGCAATCATGGGCTTTATCGGATTCTTTGTCAAACTCATCCACATCCCCATCAACAACATCATTGTGTAAGTTATCCTTTGACTATATAACTGACCCGCTGCATTGTTTCAACACAATTCATATTTATTCAAATTTTTGTGCTTTAAACATATTAATAAGTGTATTTGGTCACAATAATACACATGTAAATACATATACACAATAAAGGTCAAGTGCTTTAGTTATAATGATGGTAGGTGCAGTGTATGGCGGTGAGTATGTGAGAGCTGTGATTCATTCAGCTGTAAGAGCATTAGAGAGGTTATGTGGTTTGTTAGGAGAGGAAACCTGGGGTGAAGACAGTGTTCCTGTTCATCCCAAAGGTGTTCAGTGTGGTCAACGTCAGGGCTTTGTGCAGATCAGACAAGTTCTTTCACTCAAGTTTTGGCAAACCATGTCGTCATGAAGCTGGCTTTGTGTACAGGGGCATTTTTATGATGGAACAGGTTTAGGGTCTCTTAGTCCCAGGAAGGGAAACTGTAATTTTAGTAACTCGTATGAACATAAAAAAAAGACGTTTGAATGGTAGACTAGATGTACTGCAATATACAGGTTTGTTAATAAGCTGCCAGTAACACTGAAAAAGGAGGGGGGATTCTTCCAGTTTGTCATTTGGGGATGTGGTAGCTCAGTGGTTAAGGTGTTGGGCTACTGATCAGAAGGTCATGGGATCGAACCCCTGGTCCACCAAACTGCCACTACTGGGCCCCTGAGCAAGGCCCTTAACCCTCAGTTGCTCAGTTGTAAGTCACTCTGGATAAGGGTGTCTGCTAAATGCCGTAAATGTAAATGTAAATGTCATTATATTGTAATTGCTCAAACTATATTGTGATACAGTTTATCACAATATTAATGATTATATTCCAAGTCCTAGTGTGTGTATCATCAGATGTGGCAAAGCTGCCCCTGACTGAGGCAAAGGCGTTACCATGGCAGCTATGTGGATATCGGTCCAAAGTCTTATGTTGTGTGACTGATCAGTGAGCCTGATTTTGCTTTCCTCCTCTTTTTTTAGTGGTGGTTGAATCAACATCATCTTAAATCTCTTTGGACACCGGAAGCATGGAGCAGCGCTGGATGACGGACTGGTTGTGAATTTGCCTTGTACTTTTTTTTTTTTTTTTTTTAGATTTTAATAAATCAAAGGGAATCAAAAGTCAATTGTCTTTTTATTTTTTCATTAAAAAGCTGCATGGCTATCATAAGGCACATGTATGAACTTCCTATTTATTTGATTTATTTACTCTGTTTTGATACCCATAGTCCATAGGAGAGGTCTGTCTGTGCTGATGGTCACAGGTTTTCTCTCGTTTTCAGTGTCAAGCTCTTCGTATGTATTTGATGTGCTGACGAGCTTCCCGAATTCCAACACCTGATTATCTGTAAAAAGCAATGTTTAATATAAAATAACAATGTTTATTATCATGCAGCTTTACATGGTCAGGAGGAAAAAACAGCATAGACACTCTAGTGTTGAAATGCATTTCCTCAGATGATGTTCTGAACATATTAAAGGGAAACATTTACAATAGAATAATAGTTAGTTATAAATAGAAGTATTAATAATAGTTTACAGCTCATTGAACATTTTCTTAGAAAGTAATGATGAGAGAACTTACAACAGCAGTTAAATTCCCAAATCTTAGGTCTAAGGTGTCTAATTTACTTGGATTTTGCCTTAACATCAAGAGTTAAAAGGCACCGGCTCGAAGTGCATCCACAAGTGCGCTGCTAATTTACCTAATCGTTTATGACATCATAATCCCAAAATAATAGAAAAATCAGAAGCTTCTAAAAATGATTTCAACAGTTTCCCAGAAACTGTCAAGCTGAGAGAGAGAATCATTTTGGTGCATTAAACATTCTGTCTCTAGTCAGTTGTTTTAATTAGATACACTAAATGACTTGCCAAAAGAAATGTATGGTAACACGAAATGTGTTGAGTTAAAAAATACTGGCAGGTGAAAGAGTAGGTGAGGAAAACACTTCAGTCTGTGTCAGAGTTAACAGAACTGCAGTGGAACTCAGACATGAGATGACACGAGTTCAACTCGACAGATTAAAAGACTAAACGCTTTCTATTTTTATTTCCTGCTGACGTCTTGGTTAAAGTCTTCTTAGACGTTCTGTGGACACCTTAGTGAGAGCCGTTAAAGATTGACGTGTGACAGAAATAAGACAGCAAGTCGTCCACCGTTCCTGCTTGTGATGGTTAGAATGAGAGACACGGTTGTTAAATCCCTAAATGCCACGGTGAACGTTTACTAAACCACTTTTTAATGCGTCACCGACGACCTCTATGTGGCTTTCTCTTTCACCGTCGTCTCGCACGCAATGAGTTTTTGAGCAGTTACACATTTCAAATCTCTGACAGGAACCTTGACCAGAACAGCTTAAGTGTTCTTTCTGTATTACTCAGAAATAAATGTGGAGCATCTGAAGGTGAAGTGGCTGCAGAGCACTTGACACTTTACACCTGACTACAGAAACCAGACTGTTATAAAAGGTTATACAAATTGATTTCTAATGTACTTTTAGCCCTCACAAATAAATAAAAAAACAACAACTAATAGTGCTATAAACTGGGAAAGACAGTTCTTTTAGTCTTCAGTGTATTTTATTTGTCTTGATCTGTTGCTTTTAAAACATACATCAGCCCTCACGCTTCCAGTTCTTTAATGTTAGGCATCGATTACACATAATTATTAGATCTACATTTAAATGATCAATCAAGAAATCAAAGGTTATCAGTTTTTAACCTTGACGCTCGAGTACAAAAAGGCTGCCTTAGATGCGAAGATTAAAATCTACATGTAAACAAAGCGCAGATCTCTTGTTTTGGATTGAGTCACTTTTCTTTTTTGTGAGAGGATCAGAGGATGATGATTTGCCTCCTGAACACGACTGAGTCACAGGACCGACCTCCGCAATCCTTTTTTTAGGTTATTCCAGGATATCGGAGGATCGGAAGACGAAGCGTAAGTTAGAAATGTCATCACGTGTGTAAGAGTAGTATTCTCATTCGATGCTAAGCAACACACAGGTTGCATAAAGAGCTCATACCCACATATCTCTGTAGGCTTTCTGAGGATTCGGGAAGGTTTTACACCCTATAAATAGGTTTTCAATCATTTTGTTTGGTTTACTGGGTAGTTTTTCTCATTTTTTCCCACTGCTTCTCTTTTTTTTTTTTAAAGAAAAATAAAAATATTTAAAAAATAAAAAAGAAACCTTAATTTGTCACATATACATTGCATCACAGTGAAATTCTTTCTTTACGTATCCCAGCTATTTTTATTTATTTATTTATTTTTTAACTTCCACAATACAGCATCTCTGGAGCAAGGAAGGTTAAGGACCCCAATCCTCTGATCAACAACCCAGAGCCTTAACCACTTAAGTCACCATTGCCCCTAATTCCCCTAATCAATAAAACCTTACTGATAGTGATGGCAAGTTGTTGTGGTCTGTTTGTGTTTCCTTTTGTGTGTGTGTGTGTGTAAAACACTCACCCAGGTTCCATTTGAGCCCTGAGGTGCTGGTGAGGCAGGAGCCGCCCACTGGGATCAAACCGCACCACTCAGCCTCCAATCCCGTGTTCACACACAGCCGGTGTTTCCTGCCCTGAAAGAAAAACCCACACAGATTCAGCTGTAATGTAACTGCTGTGGTCCTTTAGGTCCAGAGCCAAGCACAGTTTAATGCTTAGACACACACCAGATCCAACTCATCAGCTCAAAGTGCAGTGGTGTGTCGGAGAAGGAAACATGCACACACACATCATACACACACACAAAATACTTCACATAATGAATAAAAATGAATTCACTACTTTTATAACTGTTCATCTCATCACACATTAACTCATTGACATCATGACACAATGCCAAACACCAAGGTAAGGCAAAAGAATACATAAACCATATAATCACCAGTCATTCTTCCACCCACTACAGCAAGCTGTTCAACATACACACAAAGACCCTGAGAAACTCACGATATTGTGTGGCTTCACTGTAATTACCACCTCTTTTACAAGACTTAAACTACAAAGATGAATCATCCTCGAATGGGAACTGATGAAGAAGTGGGAAAGAGGAAGAAAAAAACAAGGCACGCTAAAATAAATAAAATAACTACACATCTTTTGAATTATAACAAGAAACTATTATGGAATATTTCTTTTCATGTTTAAGTCTATACCTGTTTTTGTACTATTGTACTATTCATCAGATTAAATGCTCTCTAGAACAGATCTGTCCCACCTGTGCTTGTGCCTAGCTGTGTTATATGCTCTCTAGAACAGATCTGTCCCACCTGTGCCTGTGCCTAGCTGTGTTATATGCTCTCTAGAACAGATCTGTCCCACCTGTGCCTGTGCCTAGCTGTGTTATATGCTCTCTAGAACAGATCTGTCCCACCTGTGCCTGTGCCAAGCTGTGTTATATTTCATGTTCCAGCAACCCCTTGGTTGAGTAAATAAAGGTTGGCATTTGATCATTCTGAATAAGGTGTAGTTTAATAAGTTGGTGCTAAATGTATGACAGGTATTTTTCAGAAGAGTATGTTACTAACTTCAGCTGTTAAGTGCTGGAACGTCTCTACTTCAGGCTGACCAAGAATGTAATTCACTATTATTTACCGTCAAGATTGGACGATCTTCTGGTGACGACTTTAGAGGCAGTGAGAAATCCTGTACAGCTGAACAAGTGCTCTTGCAAAACTTTTTTTCTGAAGTTCTCCATTTCGGCCAGATCACTAAGCTACAAGCATGTTACAGAGATTAAAGATTACCTCTCGTACAAATGGTTACCTCTCGTAGAAGACAGGCCAGTGAGGAACCCTGGATGACCACCACAGGGATCTCTGACATCTTCTGAATGTGAAAAAGCGTCTCCACTGTAGCCATGATCTGATCGAGTCGCCCACCTAAGCCTCCCAGCGTGACTATGGTGTTCACCTGTCAAAAAGAAAAGCCACCGGGGTCATTAATGAATGCTTTCTTGTCGATGCTGAACTCCTGTCCTGTAGCACATTAAGCACTGATGCCCTTTTTATTCCAAAGTGCCCTGTGTGCGTGTGATTGTGAGGTGAGGAAAGGAAAATGATCATCTTGGCAGAAGCGCTGTGATTATTTCATCCAAGCCGGCCCTTGTGACTGATGCCCTTGTGTTCCAATCTCTCTAAAAGCTTCCCCCCAGAGCGAGCTATTATGAGACCCTGACACATAAATTGTACGCATTACAGTGGTGGGGTAATTACAGTGACATTTAGGGAAATGACTCCGAATCTGAATTACAAATCGTGATGTGAGGCCTTCGGGTTTCGCTGTGACTGATTTTCTTTCTACCTTCTTCGATGACTGCAGCAAATCCAACCTGAGCAAGAAAACTGAAGAAGCTTCTAAATACAACAATGCTCTACTTTAGTAAATAGAAACGTAGACATATTTTGATGTGATATTTTTGGCCTTCAGAAATAGTTTCCTAGACAGATTTCAACAGCAAAGTTGTCATCTTATCAACGTGACCTTACTTGAGTAGTCTGTAAAAGGGTCCTGCTACTGCTGGCTCATCCTCTGGCCATTCTTGTCCCCTCGTGTGACCCACTTGTCCTCCATTCAATATTAATCAGCAGATATACATGTAGCCATCCGTTATACTTCCTTTTATTCCTGGCCACTCCAAAACCAACCTTCCTTCCAACCCAAAGGCCAAACTAGGGACAGCACTTGATCAGTACCATTTTTACATTTACAGCATTTAGCAGACACTCTTATCCAGAGTGACTTACATTTTTATTTCAGTTTATACACCTGAGCAATTGAGGGTTAAGGGCCTTGCTCAGGGCCCTGCAGTAGCAACCTGGTGGATCTGGGATTCGAACCAATGACCTTCCGATCAGTAGTCGAACACCTTAACCACTGAGCTACCACATCCCTTATGATATACCCATATGATACTTTATTGATAGTAAAAAAAAAAAACATTTCAAGTGTTAAGTCTTGATCGCTTACCATTCTGATAGAGAATTATTCAAGATACTGATAATGTACTGTTTTCAGGATTGGAAAATATACGTTAGGTTTATTGACAAGTTACTGCTTAGTCCTCTAGTGGTCCAGAGACAGGATCTTGTGCTCTCACCACTGTGGATTGAGTTCAATTCCCATGCATTGAATTGACCCAGGTTAATGCTCAGTTCTGGACTGTTAAGAAGAGTTTTAAGAAGGCAATGCACAAACTCATCCATCCTCACAAAGCTAAACATAAATCTTTGCATCTGACTTTTACAAAGCCTCCTTCTGTCTATGTTAAATAAACACCTCCTTACAGAAAGCTTCATAATAACAATAATCCAAAAATGTATTATTATGCCTGCTTGTGCTTGCACCGTACAGATCCATGTAATTAGTTGTTACTACGGTAAAAACCCTAATAAAAAGCATCCCAAGAAGCTCCAGGAAGGTGAAGAGGGAACAGATAAATATAGACGCATGAAAAAAACAGCAGTTATAAGAAAACACAAAATAAAATGTATATTTCTTTCCTTTTTTCTCACAAAAGGAAAGAGAAAAAATATATACGTATGTTATGGGTTTGATACACGAGGAAAACACCAGCAGGAGAGAGTGAAGGTCAGCAGGTCATCATCCTTTATACAAGATGTTAAAATCCAGAGCCAAACACACACACACACACACAACTTAACAGCGTGAGCAGTCTGTAAATTGACACTAATGTTAATCTGACAGCTCAGACACACACGAGGTATGAAGAAAGCACACCTTTTATCTCCTCGTGTATCAAATCACGTTTATTTCATGTTGCTGAAATAATTTATGTTCTCTAGCACTCTGATGTTCTGCAGCATTGAAGGCTGTGTCAGATACTGAATGATGCACACTGACTCTATGCTTTTTTTCTCCCAGCATGCAGTAGGGATGAAGACAAAGCTGCTTGCAGCCTGGTGAGATTTTGAAAGTGTGTGTAGAGGACTTGGGCTGGAGAGGTTCAGCGAGATGAGAGGGAGACGTACCTGCACTCGTCGCTCCTTGATCTCGTCCAGCATTAGGGTCAAACACTTAGTGAAGTCTGTTAGATCCTGATCAGCGGTTAATATCAGCTTGCACTCCTGAGATTCCACAGATTCAAGGAAGAGAGAGAGAGAGAGGGAGAGTTAGAGTTAGAGAGAGAGAGAAAGATATAGAGAGAAAGATAGAGAGAGAGAGAGAGAGAGAGAGAGAGAGACACTTAGTGAAGTCTGTTAGATCCTGATCAGCAGTTAATATCAGCCTGCACTCCTGAGAGTCCACAGATTCAAGGAAGAGAGAGAGAGAGAGGGAGAGTTAGAGAGAGAGAGAGAAAGATATAGAGAGAGAAAGATAGAGAGAGAGAGAGAGAGAGAGAGAGAGAGAGAGAAAGAGAGAGAGAAAGAGAGAGAGAAAGAGAGAGGAGAGAGAGAGTAAGAGAGAGAGAAAGAGAGAGAGAGAGAGAAAGAGAGAGGAGAGAGTAAGAGAGAGAGAGAGAGAGTAAGAGAGAGAGAAAGAGAGAGGAGAGAGAGAGTAAGAGAGAGGAGAGAGAGTAAGAGAGAGAGAGAGAGAGATAGTAATGAAAGTGTTGAACAAATCATTAATTAAATTAAAAATAAATTGAGATCTTTTTCGAATTTAAAACTCTCTTTCTGGTTGTTGGTGTTTATATCTGAACATTTCACAAAGTTTATTAAACATCAAGTACAAAAGGTGTTCAGTGAGGCTTTTATGCTCGGCGTATAAATGACGTCTCTCGTTTCAGGCTCTCCTACGTGATGGGAAAGACTGCGGGGGACACGGCATCACTCCTTTCTCTGTTCTGCCTGAATACATGTGCCGATCCAGGTGACTGCTCAATCGCAGCAGGGATTACAAAACCCTGCGTCTGACATTCAGGAGAGGAGCCTTCACACACCTAATATTCTAACAAACGCTTTAAGCATTGTGCCAGTGGCAAAAGTGCTGTGTTTCCTTGTAACAGAAGAATTGTGTCATATTCCGATGGTGAGATTCTATGTGCGGGGTTTGGCAGTGAAGAAATGTCAGCCTGTGCTGTGAAAGGGAAATGTCTAATCAATGCAGAGGGATTAGGACCGGATAAAAACATAAACAGTGCAGCTAGTACATTTATTTAAATAATGTATGAGAGAAATGATATAAAACACACAAAAAAGTGCATCCATTACATTCGGTAAAATTATAGAATTAATAGAAATGGCACAAAACAGTGGATTTCTTACAATTATATAACAGAAATGGCATCAAAGACAATAACCATACAGGGCATGCTGATATATATTTTTTTACTCGTAGTACCCAAGTACAATATTATACAATAATATAAAGACATTCAATCAAACAGTTTTTCTATTAGAATCATATATGAAAACTCATTCATTCATTCATTCATCTTCTACCGCTTATCCGAACTACCTCGGGTCAAGGGGAGCCTGTGCCTATCTCAGGCGTCATTGGGCATCAAGGCAGGATACACCCTGGACGGAGTGCCAACCCATCGCAGGGCACACACACACTCTCATTCACTCACACAATCACACACTACGGACAATTTTCCAGAGATTCCAATCAACCTACCATGCATGTCTTTGGACCGGGGGAGGAAACCGGAGTACCCGGAGGAAATCCCCGAGGCACGGGGAGAACATGCAAACTCCACACACACAAGGTGGAGGCGGGAATCGAACCCCCAACCCTGGAGGTGTGAGGCGAACGTGCTAACCACTAAGCCACCGTGCCCCTCTATATGAAAACTGAAAATTTAAAATTAAACTAAAATAAATATGTTGCACTAATGAAGAATGAATGTGTGTGTGTGTGTGTGAGAGAGAGAGAGAGAGAGAGAGAGAGAGAGAGAGAGAGAGAGAGAGAGAGAGAATACCTTCTTTGAGTAGAAATTCTTGACCTCAGGTGTAATTGAATCAAAGTCTCCACTTATATAATCTGGTAGAAAACTGCTAGAGAGAGAGGGTGGGGGTGGGGTGGGGGGTATGGCAGAGAGAGAGAGAGAGAGAGAGAGAGAGAGAGAGATGGAGACAGAGAGAGAGAGATAGAGAGAGATGGAGACAGAGGGGGGGGCAGAGAGAGAGAGAGAGAGAGAGAGAGAGAGATGAGAGGGTGAGGGGTGGGTGGTCAGTGTATATATGTATATATCTAACCGATGGCAGATATTTAAAACTCAGTAGAGAGAAAGATTTGACCTGAAATACATGTTTGGAGACAAACTTTATCAGTATACAGAGAATGTGTTTTATCTTGTCTATATGTTCTAATAACACACTGATAGATTTTAAATAAATAAGCTCTGTTTCATCTTGTAAATCAGTCTGATTTCCCTCTGGGTCTCTGCTACTGATCCGACACGGTATTGTTAGATAGCTGTTTCTCCCGTGAGAAGCCATAAATAAGCTCCAGGACAGAAAAGTCAGCAGCCACTTTAAAGTGGAGTCGACAGAGACCTTTCTTCCTGACGTCTCCCGTACACATGAAACGTTTTGGCGACAAAACGCCAATTGGAATCCGAACATGCTTTTCTCCCATTCAAATTAAAGTGTCACTTAAAGTGATAAGAGTAATGGGAAAGCTTGGGCCTCTGTAAATAAGCTCCATTTTGACTGGCGCAGCCCAAATTAGGATTATAGGATGCAGCCAGTGCAAGAGTTTGGGACTGAAATCAGACTGGAGACCAAAACACCTGTCGTGTCTCATGCAGTTTGTTACAGAACAAAGAGGGAAGATTAGAGACTTCAACCTGCTCGTTGTTGCTTTTTTTTACAAGCAGACAGAAAGCTGAAGGACAGAATTTCCACGAAACTGCTTACAAGCTACACTTCAATTGTTATATAAGGATTGTTTTGTTTGTTTTGAAATCAATTGGGGTAAATAAAGGAAACTCTTTGAACAAATTACCAAAATGATAATAACCGGTAATCAGGAGACATTGTTATTTCCATTGTTATTTCCATTGTTGTTATTTAAAGTTATTTCACTAGAATTATGAGAAAAACGTTTGTAGTCCAGTTTATACTCCATGTTAGACAGAGACGGTGACAAATTAATAGCTGTGTGACCTGTACAACTGAAAATAATTTCAGGAATCATTGATGAATTCCAACTTATTGTGATACAATTTTTAGATGACTGAACAGTGTAAAGGTTCTAAACTGAACATCTGGCTCAGTTATAGACAAACTCCTAAACTGAACATCTGGCTCAGTTATAGACAAACTCATAAACCTAACATCTGGCTCAGTTATAGACAAACTCCTAATCTGAACATCTGGCTCAGTTATAGACAAACTCCTAATCTGAACATCTGGCTCAGTTATAGACAAACTCCTAATCTGAACATCTGGCTCAGTTATAGACAAACTCATAAACCTAACATCTGGCTCAGTTATAGACAAACTCCTAAACTGAACATCTGGCTCAGTTATAGACAAACGCCTAATCTGAACATCTGGCTCAGTTATAGACAAACTCCTAAACTGAACATCTGGCTCAGTTATAGACAAACGCCTAATCTGAACATCTGGCTCAGTTATAGACAAACTCCTAAACTGAACATCTGGCTCAGTTATAGACAAACTCCTAAACTGAACATCTGGCTCAGTTATAGACAAACGCCTAATCTGAACATCTGGCTCAGTTATAGACAAACTCCTAAACTGAACATCTGGCTCAGTTATAGACAAACTCTGTCTTCAGCTGCTGTCTTCAGTTTACCAACCTAAAGAGTGCTCAAAAGCCTGTACTTAAAGACCCTCTGATCTCTGTACAGAAGTAATCTAAAGATCCTAGAGATACAAAAGCACATTTATTTATCAGTCCTACTGTTACCAGCCTGCAGCAATACAATGTTCACCGCTCCTGTTCCAGTTATATTTATGTGCTTAAAGCTAATGAAACAGTGAAAGGTCACTGCGTTAATTACTTTCACAAATACTAACAGATCCCAGTTCAGTCCATGCCCTTCTACTCTTAATGAAACTCCAACCTACATGCTTATTTCCCACATTAAGTCTAAAGAGCGAACAAACCTCTTCTGAATACAATTCTAAAATGAAATCTTCAAAAAAACAACACAGAACTCAGCTGTCAGTACAGTCCTAATCACCACAGCAGCTGAGAGGTCACCAAGTACCGAGAAAAACCTTTACAACTTTCTGATGAACAAAACAAATCAAGAGCAAAATGACGAGTGAGCAGTTTGATTTACAGGCACAATCAGCCATGCACTGGGCGTTAGGAGACTTGGCTGATCTCGGCCTGTTTTTGATTACGCTTTCTTAGAGAAAGGGCAATTTAGCCTCGAGTCATTTAAAAAAAAAAAACTTTTACTTCTTTTAAACACCACATCCAAATCTCACAGGCGCTTTTGTTTATTCTTCAGACCGATACAATCACATCAAACTCGATCTCAGTCTGACTAGTTCCTCTTGACAGCGGTGACCGCATATATTAAAGAGAAGAAAAGAGATGACGGCCAGGTTGTGACGGCTCCCAGGATTTTCTTCTGATCACAGAGGCATCACTGGATTACATCTTTGACAGGTACAAGTGACTTGAAGGATGATGGAGGACCCCACAGTGAAAAACAGTTTTTTTCCCCCCATGAGATGCATCTTTATTAACAAACCGATTGGTACAAAGAATGCTAATCTGTTTAACAGATCATTAGGTCCCTTGAGTACGGAGCTAATGTTGTTTAACTTCTGTCTTTTATACTGTTTCTAATCATGTTCTCTTGTTCAAGAACATATTGTACAGAACACATGATTTTTTTTAGTTTCTGTTAAGTCACAATTCCTTCTACGAGCAGATTCTGAGCATCAACAGATCGAAAGTAGAAGAGTATTCAGAGATTTGTAATCGTGTTCATCAAGTATTAGTAATTCTGGCAAAACTAGTATCTAAATAATATACAATTTCTACAGCAATTTGCGAGCACTCAAAATGTTTTCTTAAAGGATGCTAAAAATTTAAGGTTTTGGAACAGATTGCAAAGCGCAGGCCTTTTGTCCTAAAGACTTTTGTCAAAAAACATACAGAAAAAGTTGCATCGTTATCTTTCCAGTTGGTAACTAGTCATGACCTCACTAGTCATATATGTAATATATTTGTGTTTCACAAACAAGCACAGGTGAATCAGTTACTACAGAGTTAAAATTATAAATAAATCATCACCTGCTGACGAATCAGAATAAGTGAAGAAATGTGATAAAATATTATAAGCAAACCTCAGAAATGCCGCACTACCTGTTAATACTGTACATGTAATAAGGACTCATCAGATGAAGGAACAAAACAACAAAACACTTAAAAGTGGAGAGAATACAAAAGAATATAAATGATTTTAACTAAGTGTAAAGTACAAATGAAAGGTTTTAGTAAAACCACTCAGCCTTGATGCTCCAGTAAACTCGCTCATCTTTAAAGCATCTGTATACTATATACTGCAGAGTAGAGAATGTGCAGTGACTCCTTACCTTTCCCTTTGGCCCTCGGTCATTCGGTATAGGTGGTTGGCTCCGCCGTCTGCGCATGCTCGTATCACAGCTGGAGAAACACGTATCACATATCAGCTCACTTAACCTTCATCCTGTTTCCCATCATCTACAAGAGGCCTAAAAATGGAATTTGTGGCTGTTTTGTCGTGCCCATGTTGTCTCCAGTACACTTAGTCCAGTCCTAGTTTTTGCTTGCCCAGAAATGACAGACAGTCTTTTAAGACTCAGGAATGTGTAGCTATGTGGAAACGCTGACGAGTTCTGTGTCAACTAACTATAAAATAAACACACTAGCCGGGCTAAAAGAAGAACTGAAGGGCACGTTTCATACCTGACGGCGTTCGCCAGAAACATACGTGTTCACTTGCCTTGACTAGCTGTTAATGGTATTTACTTCTGTTGGCTACAGTTTTTTTTAACCTCCGCAGTTGGACCAATAAAACACAGCACTGGGTTAGTAGCCTGGATCTGTGATATCATTTCGAATACCATTTCTCATCCCTGTAAATAAATCCTATCCTCCCAGTGAAACGCTTACTTTATGTCTCTTTAGCGCCGTTATGCAGGAATGTGTTTTATGTGGTCACCCTAATGGCAAATTGTGCTCCTTTTATTTTACCCCACACTGGCAGTAAAAATACAACCCGGCCTGTTGCCCTTTTAATCATCAGAGGCCAAGAAGACAAAGAGTAAACTAAAGGTATGATCAAGGCTAGTTGTTCATTAAATACTGGCGAAAGGTAGTGCGAGAGTTCAGAGAGGTGCGTGAGGTGAATTTTACAACAAACCCAGTCCAATGTGTATTCTGAACTAAACTGACTCTGTATATTGCATGAGTTACATGTGTTGTCTTTCTAACCCCTAATAAATCTAATAAATTATCCGTGTTAGAGAAAAGCAGTGTTTAATATTCAGTGTATTAAAAGCTCTCTGAATCTTTAGTAATTACAGGTTGTGAAGATTGTGAATTTATTTGGAAGGTAAAATATACTTATTCAGTTTAAAAAGCATGCCCCCTTGGTGTTACCACCCGAGCAGCAAGAAAATAATTGTATTTCCGTGAGTGTAAATCTGCTGTATATAACAGCTATGATCGTCTGCCTAATATAATACATAAAATACGTAGTTTCCCATGGCGGTCTTCCATTATGCCACATCAAGTGGCTAAAAATCAAAATGCTAAGCCTAAGCCCATATTCTTAATCATGATACATTTAGAATTCTCTCCATGGTAACACGATCGCAGCAGAAAGTTCAAGCGATCTCAGTACTGACAGAGAACCTGTTCCACTTTGTTGGCAAGAAAGACATTATACATAAAAACGTACGCTTCCGTGTCCTTAAACGATAGACTCGGCGTCCACCTCTCATTATGTAAGGCACTAATTCCGAACAGACAAGGAGTGAGAAGAGAAACTACTCTCAGGGTGAATCACAGAGAACGACCCTGCTTTGATCGTTCGCTCCCTGGGAGCAGAGAGAAGCGGTGATGAATCCTCAAAGGACTTAATTTCTAGATTTTTTAAGGAGAGAGGTGGAGCGCCATGCTCTGGTCCCTTCAAGACAGCCATCTGGAGAACTGCTCTCTGCTCCCAGCGTCACACACCCATCACACCTGCCTGCACTTCCACAGACGAGTCCTTGCTAGAGCTATTCTGAGTAACTGCTTTTTATAAAGAAAAGCTTAACTGGAAGTAATGTTAATAAAAAAGTACAGAAGAAAGGAATTTGGACATGGTAGTGTTATAAATAATGATATTATGTTTTATTCCTGTTACACCATAGAAACTTTACCAAAACTAACAATTCTTTATATATTAAAAAATGGCACCTCACACTCTTTATGCATTAATAACTAATGTCTAAAATGTTAATGCAATTTAAACCTCCATAAAGAAAACTAGTTCCTGTGATCACTTCCAGCTTAAACAGCTATTTAAAAAGAGCCATTTTTTTCTCCTAATAATAGATAGCTAATAAATAGTTCATAGTTTATTAATAAGTAATAGTTTATTCATTAATTAATAAACACAAAGCCCTTCTCGTTCAAATTTTCCCACATGTCTGAAAACCTAACGTTGTGGCTTTACATATGACTGCGACAAAGTGCTAAAACTTTAGACTCCTTCTAAAAATCCTTAGTATAAATGTGACTCTGGGAACGATAACGCACTAAAATAAATGCATTAATATAAGCTAGGGCTGGGCTATAAAACGATAACGATATGTATCGCGATAGACACGTGATCGATATCAATAAAAAATGTGTTTGATAAAACGTTTGATATTTTTTATTCTTTTTTTTTTAAAAAAAGGAAATGTAAGTTTTATTACCGTTCTTTTAAGTTCTTGATCGGACATTTTTCTTAGTCAAAAGAAAACAGAGGTTGCGAAGCAAGTTTGGTTGCATTAACAAAGGCACTCACTCCCTGGCAACCTAGCAACATAGGGAGTGACATGCTAACAGCCAATCATGTAACAGTATCAGTTTGGTTGTGCATATCGTTGTCTCGTGCTTGTCTGCTGGATTCCTCTTCAGTAACTGGCGACTTTTCCATGTTTGTTGACATTTCTGTCTTAATAACTGAGGGGATTATGATCAGAGGAAGGTTAAGTTTAAAATAAAAATGTTTAAATGTAATATATTTTTCTCCTGGTCCTTATTTTAAAGGGGTCATAATTATCGATATCGACCGATATGAAACTAATATCGTGATACAGTTTTCAGTGATATCGCCCAGCCCTAATATAAGCATGTAACCTGCTTTACATCTGTCTAGAAAATTATTTAACAACATAGTAGTAGCATTTACAACATAGTCTCATTATTTGGTTAAATCTATAACATTGACCAAACACTTCTCTGTCCTGAAGAGTAAACAAAGCGCTGACACTTGAGACTCCTTCAGAGGAAAGGAAATAAACTTATAGGACATTTTCAATCAGTATTAACAAATGTATTCTTTTATGGCCACAAGTCTAATATAAAAAGAGTTGGTGAGTGAGTGAGACGTGAGTTTTTACCTCTGTTAAGATAAACTTACCCTGAATTTTAGTGGTTGAATATAACGCCTTCACATTTTTAGTGTTCAGTTTATTTAACACTTTTAAATGTTAAATAAACACCTCCCAAGAGAAACAGCCCACGGTCTAAAATGAGTCTACATTGAGTGCATTAATATTAACCTATTATAGAAAATCTAATGCCTTATGACCACTCTGTTTTATTCAGGTAATTAAATATAACTGTGGTATAAAGTTCAATAATCAACAAATATACAATTGATTTCTCTACAGACAAATAAACAATGACATAGCAGTAAATTGCCCAGAGTAGAGCATGTAACTGATGGTTCATGGGTAAGATTAAGAGTCTTTATTGTGCTGTACCTCTGTATCCCTAATCAGCACAGAGTGACCTTTTAGAGAAATCTAGACTGCTGCCTTTGCCATTTACCAAAGGTGTTAAATACAAGGTTCAAATCAAATGTCAGTATCTAATTATCACAAAATCAATACCTTTATTCCAGAGCGCATGGAAGAAGTGAGGTTCCAGCGGCTGATTCAAGATGACCAGGCCAATCTTTTGGGTTCCTGTTGGAAAAGAATAGAACATGACTTGCATTTTAGGGTACAGCATTAATCCATCAACATATAAATACAGTCCCTCCAAGATTTTACAATTTTTTGCAATCACAGAAATGAAACAAAATCAAGCGATATTTGGAGGAGCTTTTTTTCGAGGAGCGATTTTTCAAAATGACCACCAATTTTGAGCAGATTTGTGCCAAGGTGCAGTGTGTGACGGCATCACAACGAGCATTAGTCCGAAGCCTTCTTCCGGTCATGTGCATGTGCATGTGCAATTTTGAACTTTAAATTTTTTATTTCATTTCTATACTTCTGTATGTAAAGCTGCTTTGGAACAACGTGAATTGTTAAAAGTGATATATGCAGATAAATAAGTCGAATCGAATCAAATCAAGTACAGCACATGATAGAAAGTTATGACACATTTATCTTCACTGGTAGGAGTATAAAAGTGTGGAACATCTGTAAGGTAAATCATTTCGCATACGATAGAGCTATTGCGTTATAATAAACGTACAATTAAACAGATTAAAACAAACTGCTTTAATAGTCAGAAACTTTTCAGCAGCTTCTCGACACAGGACTTTGTTCTGTCAGGTTTCTCAGCTACATGACGAGAAGAAACGGTCGGCGAGTTTCTGTAGAATAAGAGAAAGTAAAACTCCAGAACTATTTTAGTCCTTACAGAAATAATTAAATCTCAAGCTGACATGAAATTTCTACTGATTTCTGTATCATTTACCTCAGCAGGTGATTTTAGTCTCACTGTCAAAACTCACAAGTCTGAACAGAAGTCATTAAAAACAAGTTTTAAAGCAAAAGCGTGTACTTTACCTCAGGACTGAATGATCAGACTGTGTTTTTGTGTGTCATAAGTGATTATTAATGTTTACCTGTGGACAGAAGACAGTCTAATGGAGTGAACTCTTCATCCATGTCACTGACTTTCCCTCAGCTACAGTTTACTAGCTGAAAAACAAACTTCACTTTCCTAAAACAAACCTGTACATGTAACAAACACAGCTAAATTGTTATTACAAATCTATTTTGAGCAGATACGTGTATAGTTCGAGTTAAACCGAGTTTCTGACAGAAACTGACAGGAAAAAAATGCACGCTCGAGCTTGTGGTGCAATGTGCGCGTGCGTGCGTGCGTGCGTGCGTGAGTGAGCGCGCGCGTGCTGAATGAATGACTTTACTGATGAATTGTTTACTTCACCAGCAGGAAAGTTCATAGGTTAAACCCCGTGTCGTTAAACGCTTATGTATTATGCAGCTTATGTATAAGCTAAATCTCAAAACCCGAACGTAATAACGAACATTCTGCACTAACCGGAAAGCGGGTGTTTATGGGACGTGTAGATTTTACAAAATAAAGGACTCAGAAAACTATAAAGCGCAAGATTAGGAATGCAGTGTATATCAGACGTCGCTTGCTAACCACAAATGACGATAAATATCTTTAAAAAAAATAGGCAGAACGTAAGATATTGAAAAAAAATACCATCATGTGAAAGATTTCCGGGATGTGTGTGGCGTCATCAAGGCAGCCCCCAAAGACGGTGGTTTATAAAGCGCTGCTACTTTCTCACAGCGCCACTAAAAGTGTCTCACGTGCGATATCAACCCTACCGTCCGGCTCTTATCCGTGAATAAAATCGTTTAGTCTGAAAATGTTCCGTGTAATAATGACTTTTACGCTTATGTGTTTCTGTCATTGTTCCTGTTGTGTCTGCTTTGTTATGAAGATTCGGTTACATGATTCGGTTCATACAAACATCAGAGTCAAAAACACAGACAAACAGACAAAACACACAGACAAACAGATCAGATGTAGAAAAGAGGTTTTGAATCAAAGAAGTTTACACTGCAAGTGACACACAAAAAGATAAAAGCTGATCTCAGTAATTCTCAGATGGATGTTGGGAGTCGACTCAAAGAACCGATTCACTTGTGAACGACACATCACTAAAGGGGACATACCTTAACACATATATTTGTCAGTATTTACTGTGTACAACATACAATTCTACCCACCTTACACTTTATTTATTATTCGCTTCATACATCAACCATCAACAACAAAGCTCAGCAAATGATGCATTTCTTTCAGTATTTGGTAAAGTTCAGTCTAACCCAGGCTATGCTGGTGCAGTTCTATAGTGTCACTATAGAAAGCATCCTTATGTCTGTCATCACTGTCTATTTTGGTGCAGCTTCCTACAGAGAGAAAACAAGAAAGATGTAACACACTATCAAGACTGCTGAGAAAATCATCGGCTACAGTCTGTCATCACTTGAAGACTTGAACATTGTGAGGACAAAGAGACGAGCAGGAAAATTCATCAGTGACAGTTCACACCCTGATAATTATCTATTCTAAAAGGATTCTGCTCTCTAGTAACCAATATTACCTGTCATGGAAAACGTTTCATTCCACTAGCAATTTCTGTAATTAACCATGCTATTAATAATAACAATGTTAATACAATTAACTGCAATGATTATTATAGAAGAAGGAGTAAAGATTATATATTGTATTGTCTGTGATGTGTGTTGTAAGCTGTGCCCTAACAAAAAAAACAAGAAAAAATCCCTAACACATATAAAGGTATATGATGAATAAAAATGATTCTGATTCTTATTTCATTTTTTGGTGAGTTTTTTTTTTTTTTTTTTTTTTTTGGTGTAGCATTATTAGTAAATTTAGTTACGTACAATAATTAAAAAAAAAAGGCATAAATAATTTATATGAAAGAACAATTCGAATCTGATTGGTCAGGAGGTTGGCTGCTTGGTTATGTATTTATTTGTTTGTTTGTTTGTTTGTTTGTTCATTTGCTTGTTTCTTTATTAATTATTCTATTGATATATTCAATTTGATCCAAAATATTGTGCTGGGTTTGCATTTACACAACATAATCTGAGGTGTCCATAATCCAGTTCTGTTTATTTCCATTTTTCTGTACATATGGCTAAAAAAAGACAAGTCATGTTTGTCTTTAACCAAATCCAACTCACTGCCATTATTTACCTGTCACAGCAGCATCATTATTTGTTTCTTACTTCTCAGAATAATGCTTCAGCTGTAGGTTAAATAAAATAATAAAAGATAGAAGCAGACAAAAGAGAAAGAGAAAGAAAATTAGATGTACACAACACCAATGTTTTCAGTTTGGTCATGAGCTCATGTCAGTGCATGTGCAGAGTTTTGCATGTCCTCCCTATGTCCGAGTTGGTCCCTAGTGGTAAATACTTGTGTTTGCTTATGTAAATGGCCAGATATAAAACTGTCATGTCCATCCAGCAAAACCTACATAATACAAGGTTCAAGTCCAGTAATATAGTCCTGACAATATAAAGTTTCTAAATGTTTCTCAAGATTATTTGCTCTTTTTATTTTTTTTTACCTAAAAGACTTTCATCAAAGGTCACATTTTCCCCATTCGGATGTTAGATGTGAACGTTAACCCAAGCTCTTGACCTGCATCTGCAGGATTCTGTGCACTTCATTGCTTCCTCATGAATGGCTGATTCGATTATTGCCTGCATGAACGTGCAGATGGATTGATGTATTTTTTATTAAATATTAAAATAGTAACTGTACATGTTAGGGCGTTTTAGTGAGGCTTAGAACAAGCAGAACAAACACAACCAGACAGCAGGTATGTGTGCAAACAGATCATAGAGAAAGGCTTGAGCTCCTGCCCTCAGACTGTACAAGTACCTTCTTAGCTGCTGTGTATAATTACTATATTTTGCCTGGCTGTTTAGGGCACACAGCATTTTACAATCATTTCATTAGTGGAATTCTCTGGAATAACGACGTATTATTTAGTTACTCCTTGAAAGATACTATTTACTAATTACTCAGTAATAAATATGGAAGATTTCTAGCTTATTATCTTTGGCTTGAATTGGTCGTGAAACCTCTAATTGTCAGAGAGAGATTTTAAATATTGACCTAATTTTAATATCGGATGGATGGAGTTTTGTGATACAGTGAGGTCCTAAAAATATTTGTGCAAATGGTTCTATTTCTTTCAATGCTTCCAACTTTTTCCCCAATAGAAAATGTCATTTAATATTATGAGTAAAAATAAAAATCTTAAAAGATATTCATTTGTATATCAGAATTGTTTTTGGCAGGTCAGTTAAACCCTGACGATCCTTTTTAGTTCCAATCAATCAGAGTGTCGTCTGAACTCGTGCTACAGTCGAAGGGACAAAACTCATGACCAAACACAATTAAGAGACACATTTGTTTTATTTGAGGTTTTTTTATTATTATTTTTCTAAATGGAGACGACACCATCTGAAGCGTAAAAGCGTGATTGTTGAAAGTTTGTGATAAAACTCCATACAATGTGTTTTCTGTAAGATTGAACTGGCGTACCATAACAGTACAAGTTCTATGCTTCAACATCTCATCCAAAAGTCCTCACATCAGGTCGTGTGGTAGCCTAGTGGGGGTGTGGTAGCCTAGTAGTTAAGGTGTCGTGCAACCAATTGGAAGGTTGTGAGTTCGATCCCAGGCCCAACAAGCTGCTACTGTTGGGCCCTTGAGCAACGCCCTTAATGCTCAGTTGTATAAACATGAGTTAAAGTAAGTCGCTCTGAATAAGGGCATCTGCCAAATGCTGGAAATGTAAATAGCACATGAGTTGGTTTTCAAAATCTGCTGATCTTTAAACAACACATCAAGTGAACAGCCAGTGAGGATGAAAATGTCTTGTTGATAAAAGAGGTCAGAATAGAATGGCAGGACAAGCTCAAGCTCAAAGGACAGTTATGGGAATAGCTACTTTTACAACAACGGTGAGCAGAAAAGCACTTTAGAAAGCATGCCTGTTCAGTTCAAGATCAACTAGAGAAGATCGCATCAGGTTTGAGTCCTGTCCGAAATTTCTAGCCTCAAAAACCTTTTCTTTTCATGTAATCTGTTTTTTTTTTCACACCATTCTAAAACAAAACCCAGATTAATTCTTTCCAGTAAATAAACACTAGCGATAATGAAGTGAATTATGTTTCATAAATATGAAATTGTAAAACAATTCAGTCTTCAGCTAATCACTGAGACTCTGAAGGATCAAAAGCTGCTCCAAGGATCAGAGTAGCTCATCAACATTTTGCCCTAATTAACCTACGCTGATGACGACACCATAGTCTCACAGCTTCAGATCCTGAGTTTGGGTTACTGTGTGGATGAGCTTTCATGTGTGTTCTCCACATGTCTGTGTGGGTTTCCTCTGCGTTTTTCAACCCCCACAATCCAAAGCCATGCATATGGATGTAAATATGTGTGTGAACTGGAGCATCTCATCAGGAGTGTATTTGCGATTGGACAGGTTCCAGATCCAGGAGAAAACACTTGCTGAAGATGAATAATCTACACTGAAGATTATAGCGCTAACCATGTTTATATCATTTCAGATCTGAGAACGTGTTTGATATTTTAGAGCCATAACAGCAGGATTGCATTCAGTTTAAGTGTTTTTTGGCTTTTAAAGAGAAATAACCACCTGCTGGTATTTAAAACACTGGCATAAACCCCATCTGTGTGTTCTGTATTATACACTTCAGGGCCAATTTCAAGAACTCATTTTGTTTCATACGCAATGAATACAGATTTATATTTATTTAAGCAGTTAAGACAGTAGAGGTAAAACTTCACTTCTCCCCCTCTCTATATCAAGCTTCTAAATAGCATGTTTTTCTGATATTTTAACCAGTATTTTCCTAACTGTTGAAATCGTTCTATGAAATTATGACTTTACGATAAATTTATATGTTTATATTATTGTACCTGTTATATCTGATTTATTATGATTATTATGTGGTAGCTCAGTGGTTAAGGTGTTCGACTACATTTACATTTACATTTACAGAATTTGGCAGACGCCCTTATCCAGAGCGACGTACATAAGTGCTTAAATCTCTAACATTGAATACATTAATGCTGGCTCACTAAGTTACATACTTAAGATACCATGAGTTTAAAACATTTGTTCAAAGTTACAATGAAAAAGTGTCAAAGGTGTTTTTTTTTTAAATGCAAAAGATAAGGAAAGAAGTGCTAGTTGAAAGAAGTGCTAGACTACTGATCTGAAGGTCATTGGTTCGAATCCCAGGTCCACCAAGTTGCCACTGCAGGGCCCCTGAGCAAGGCCCTTAATCCTCGATTGCTCAGGTGTATTAACTGAAATAAAAATGTAAGTCATTCTGGATAAGAGTGTCTGCTAAATGCTGTAAATATAAATTATGAAACTCCATGATTCAGTTCATACACACATCAGGGTCAAGCACACTCTTCTGTAGCAAGCAGATAAGATGTAGAAAAGAGGTTTTGATTCAGTGCAGTTTATACTGCAAGTGACACACAAAAACAAAGAGGAAAGCTGATGTTTGACACATATATTTGACAGTATTTACTGTGTACAACATGCAATTCTACAAACCTTCCACTTTATTTATTATTTACTTTGGAGATACATACATCAACCATCAACAACAAAGCTCAGAAAATGATGCATTTCTTTCAGTATTTGGTAAAGTTCAGTCTAACCCAGGCTATGCTGGTGCAGTTCTATAGTGTCACTATAGAAAGCATCCTTATGTCTGTCATCACTGTCTATTTTAGTGCAGCTTCCTATAGAGAGAAAACAAGAACGATGTAACATACTATCAAGACTGCTGAGAAAATCATCGGCTACAGTCTGTCATCACTTGAAGACTTGAACATTGTGAGGACAAAGAGACGAGCAGGAATATTCATCAGTGACAGTTCACACCCTGATAATTATCTATTCTAAAAGGATTTTGCTCTCTAGTAACCGAAATTACGTCATTGAACATTAAGTTATTATTGCATAACTCTCTGAATTGCTGATATCTGAGTGTGCGTGTGTGTATGTGTGTGTAAAATGTAAACTGAATAATAAATATTATATAACTAAATATCGTATAAACTACAACTGATTTTGACCACAAGTTTCTCATCGGCAGTATTTTGATATTAACTTTTAACTGTATTGCGTATTGTGTGTCAAACAAACAAGACAGAAATTCATACAGTACATGGCAATGAACACATATAGATAATATATATGGTGAATAAAAAGTATTCTGATTTTATTTGAAGTATTTTTGGTGTAGATTTACTACACAAAAGAACAGATTAATACTTGAATATAATTTGTCAGAAGGTGTGGATTATTTTATTTTATTTTATTTCATTTTATTTTATTTTATTTGGTCGCTTTTTTCTTTCTTTTTAATCTTTTGAAACAGTTCATGTGCATTTTCACTCTCACTCTCACACACTCACTCATTTCTACCGCTTATCTGAACTACCTCAGGTCACGGGGAGCCTGTGCCTATCTCAGGCGTCATCGGGCATCAAGGCAGGATACACCCTGGACGGAGTGCCAACCCATCGCAGGGCACACACACACTCTCATTCACTCACACAATCACACACTACGGACAATTTTCCAGAGATGCCAATCAACCTGCCATGCATGTCTTTGGACCAGGGAGGAAACCGGAGTACCCGGAGGAAACCCCCGAGGCACGGGGAGAACATGCAAACTCCACACACACAAGGCGGAGGTGGGAATCGAACCCCCAACCCTGGAGGTGTGAGACAAACGTGCTAACCACTAAGCCACCGTGCCCCCGGTGCATTTTCAAATAAATGAAAGAAAAAAAAAATCTAATAAATAGAGAAATTTTTATGAATGACACAATAAGTACTCAGTATCCTACATATTCAAGTAATTTACTCATCCCACAGAGATATGGGGAAAACAGGTCACATATAAAACCAGAACCTGAACCAGACAACCTAAAACTATTGATATATTAATTTGTTTTAGAGGCTATTTTATTACAAATATATTTATCATGTCACACTCCACAGTGTTTTTACCGACTATTAGGTTTGTTTTTTAAACACAAATGTTTCTATCTTCATAGTAAATGCTGATATCAAACCCATTTCTGCCCTCTGAGATGCCCCAAGTGCTTGTTCATAAGAATCAAAGGTGTTTATCTTCAACCTTTAAAATTCTGTATAAGGTTATCTATAGTGGGAAAAAACACACGTTTCACACTGAAAGTGCTGACTCATTTTATATCAGAATTGTGGCCACAAAATAATTTAAATTGTTTCTACTGATTCATTTAGCCAACTATTGTGTACATATAATCTAAGGTGTTGGGAGCTCCAATAATATTCTTCATCACTCTTGATTTCCTCTTTTCTGTTAAACCTGTTCACTTTATGGCTAAAAAGCAGACGCAGTGAGGTAAGGCATGTTTGTCTTTAACCAAATTCACCTCAAAGGCACAGACGCCTCCTTATTTGTTTCTTACTTCCCAAAGGCCAGAATAATACTTTAAAACCGCATCTTTAGATTAAATGAAATAGTTAAAAATGATTTTGTTTGTTTTTATGAATGGCCATTAAGGATAAAAATAAAGGAATAAAACGGTCCTGTCCATGTGGCAAAACCTGCATAATAAAGAGGTCAAGACCTGCAATATTCTCCTGATAATATAAAGATGATGTAACTGAAAGGCTGACAGTGTTGCATTGTGTTGCATTGCATTGAGGTATATATACGATATATATATATATATATATATATATATATATATATATATATATATATATATATATATATATATATATATATATATATATAGGCAGACAATAACACAAAAATACAATTTTTCAATTCTTTAATCTGATTGGTCAACAATTAAATTTATTTATTTATCTATTTGTTTATTTTATTTATTTATAACCACATGTCTCATTTCATAATTTAATGATTAATAATACATGGATTAAAAAACAATACTGTATCTGAAATGGTGAAGTTTTTAGGAAAGATTCATGGAAGGAGTCACAAGTGTCACGCCACTTTCCAAAGTTTCTCAGCACCAAAAAATGTTCAGTATGGTGGAATTTACATTCTTTTTTTCATGACAAATTTTGTTTTTAAAGAGATAAAGAGATATGTAAAGGTCTTGAGGGAAAAAATCTGTTCATTTTTGCTGTGACTATAAACCATTAAAATGTGTGACTGAGCTGTTAAACAAAACCTCACAGTCTACATGGAACATAGGATGCATTTGTGGGATAATGTTGCATCAGTAGGTGTAGATGTGAATGTGTTCTGATGTCATTTTGTTGTTTTCCTCACTGTTCTGCATAAACACCAGTCATTGTTGTACCTCCAAGAAACTGTGGAGATCAGCAGGTTCTAAACATCCAGCCTATCTGGCACCAACAAACATGCCACTTTATCATCAAAGATCACATTTTGATGTTAGATGTGAACGTTAACCGAAGCTCTTGACCCGTATCTGCAGGATACTATGCACGTCACTGTTTCCACATGATTGGCTGATTTGATTATTGCATGAAATGTATTATTTATTTTTATTAAATAGCCAATGACTGTACATGTTAGGGCGTTTTATTGAGGCTTAGAACAAAAGAACAAACACAACCAGACAGCAGGTATGTGTGCAAACAGATCATAGAGAAAGGCTTGAGCTCCTGCCCTCAGACTGTACAAGTACCTTCTTAGCTGCTGTGTATAATTACTATATTTTGCCTGGCTGTTTAGGGCACACAGCATTTTACAATCATATCATTAGTGGAATTCTCTGGAATAATGACGTATTATTTAGTTACTCCTTGAAAGATACTATTTACTAATTACACAGTAATAAATATGGAAGATTTCTAGCTTATTATCTTTGGCTTGAATTGGTCGTGAAACCTCTAATTGTCAGAGAGAGAGATTTTAAATATTGACCTAATTTCAATATCGGATGGATGGAGTTTTGTGATACAGTGAGGTCCTAAAAAAATCTGAAAATATTTGTGAAAATCTTTTTCCAATAGAAAATGTCATTTAATATTATGAGTAAAAATAAAGATCTTAAAAAATATTCATTTGTATATCAGAATTGTTTTTGGCAGGTCAGTTAAACCCTGACAATCCTTTTTAGTTCCGATCAATCAGAGTGTCGTCTGAACTCATGCTACAGTTGAAGGGTCAAAACAGACCCACTGAGGGGTCCTGCAGGTTTAATCAGGTCAATACCAGTTTGCACATCAGCATGTTATCTACCTAGTACATTATCACTGGCTAGAATTATATATATATATTATTAAATATAATTTCAAATGTTGTCCTAATTTCATCTGAATGCATGTAGTTATGTGATACGGCAGGATCCAGAAAAGTCTAAAATGTATTTTAAAATAAGAACTGTAAATATAATATAATATAATATAATATAATATAATATAATATAATATAATATAATATAATATAATATAAATTGTATTAGGTAAGTTGATTATAGGGGGCACGGTGGCTTAGTGGTTAGCACGTTCGCCTCACACCTCCAGGGTCGGGGTTCGATTCCCGCCTCCACCTTGTGTGTGTGGAGTTTGCATGTTCTCCCTGTGCCTCGGGGGTTTCCTCCGGGTACTCCGGTTTCCTCCCCCGGTCCAAAGACATGCATGGTAGGTTGATTGGCATCTCTGGAAAATTGTCCGTAGTGTGTGATTGCGTGAGTGAATGAGTGTGTGTGTGCCCTGGGATGGGTTGGCACTCCGTCCAGGGTGTATCCTGCCTTGATGCCCAATGACGCCTGAGATAGGTACAGGCTCCCCGTGACCCGAGGTAGTTCGGATAAGCGGTAGAAAATGAATGAATGAATGAAGTTGATTATATCCTCATGATCCATGTTAGATCAAATCCATCAAAGACTTAATGGAAGGGACAAGGCACAAGGACTGTTTGACCTATAAAGTAAAAAAAAAAAAATGAACAAATTTGCTTCAATTTAAATAGTTCTTGAAGAATCCTGCAGGAATCTCACTTTACTTTTTTTTTCTATTTAACACCAGATTTTTCACATGTTCATTTTATCCTAGTAGCTTAAAATCTGTATTCTTATCTTGTTTATAGGAAATTATTCCTAAATTAAAAGGAAAGATTTTTGGTGCTTTTTGTCTGTGGTGTTTGAGATTTAGATGGCAGTTTTATTTCACTTTAAAGCATCACTTTGGTGAATAAGCAAATTGATGACACTGTTGATGTGACTGGAGAGGCTACGCCTCACTTCATCTCATCTCACCTCTTTACACATGTTATCTCTTACATCAAAGGTTATTTCGTTCACTAAACAGTGATTTTATCATCCTTATGCACAAACTAAATTTGTTTCAATTATTTATATATTTTTATCCATTTGTGGTTAAATGGAGAAGGTACAATTAGCAGAAATAAGGCTGGAGCCTTAAAGGCGTGATTGTTAAGAGAAACCAAATCACTATGTTTGCATTGGTCTTCTCTTCAGAAGATTATTCAAAGTTGTGCATCTTGGTTTGAATTCATTTGTTTACTGCTTCTATGAGTGATTTATATGTAAGAGCTTTGTTCAGATCGGTACTCAAGCATATCACAGTGAAACATGAAGTCTGTTCACGTTGTCCTTCTGTTGGTGGCTTTAACAAAAGAATCCACTCTCGATTTAGTGCGAAAAAACTTCTTTGTAAGCCAAAACATGACCTGGTCTGATGCTCAGGAATACTGCAGGATGCATTATGAAGACCTTTCGACCATCAACACACCATGGGATCTTTTGAAGTTTGGAAGAGACATCCGTGATTATCTCTATGTTGAAGGTTGGGTCGGCCTTAATAAGGGTTCGTTTGACCCGGTCTACACTGTTTGGTCAGATGGAAGCATATTAGGATTGCCTTTGTGGAAATTTGGCTATCCATCTAACTTGATGTCTTTGCACTGTGTGAGTGTATACAACATGGAGCTGATTGATTATAACTGTAAAAAACTTATGCCATTTTTCTGCTACATATGGGCGCCTCCCATGGTCTTGGTAGAGATGATGCTGACCTGGGAAGAGGCACTGCAGTACTGCAGAACATCCTACACTGACCTGATAAGTGTGACCACTGATGAAGATCTGAAATCATCTAAATCGACAAGCATGAGCAGCAAGACTTCCAGGGTTTGGACAGGTTTACGCTTCATGGATGGTTCATGGTTCTGGGTGAACCAGGATCCTTTGGGGAACCTGACCTCCTTACCCTCATGCCCTGTGAACCCTTACCGCTGTGGAGCCCTAAAAGCTGGACAAGACGTCTGGGAGAACAGAGACTGCAATGAGAAAATGAACTTCTTATGCATTTACTAAAAAAGAGTAAGGGCTGTATCTTCTTTTATCAGATGCCTTAATATTATGTCAGTTCTAAAATATAAAAATATGATATACACCATTTAAGGGCTATTATTATAATATTCTATATTAACATCCTATTCTTCTGTATATTGACAATAGTGACATCTTTTTAAGTGAAGTTTATTTCTTCCAAGGTCTCTGCAATCAAAAAAATGGACCAGAGAGAACGACAAAGAAGACGACAGAGACAGATATAATGCACACTGAAAAACTCTCGTAGAATTTAGTTAACTGAAATGTGTTTATTGGTCCAATGTGATTAAATTGAGTAACATTAACACAGTTCATTGTTGTGCATCTAACATGATGTGAGTGTGTATAATAAAATCTGTGAATAAAATCATACCACTAGGTCACACCTGAGCTCAAAATCAAAGCCGCAACACATAACCACTACACAGTTCTACCATGCATGCTTTAACTGTTTTAACATCCTCATGCGATTTCACAATGTAACGGATTAACGTTAATACTAGGTGAATTGATCACACTCGCTCAACACCATTCGATTTAGTAACGAGAAACATGTTTATATTAACTCCATTATAAGCAAAAAAATCACGATTTGTTTTCAAAATGTAATATTTTTTATGTAAATTAAACCAGGCCTGTTTAAAACATAGTTCAAAACTATCCCATAAAAAAAGATGATGGCTATTCATGCTGTCCAGCGGTTTTATAAACAAAGTTTTTGAACTGGAACAACTAGAACATTACGGCATAAACCAATACGCGGACCTGTCGACCATTAACTCGCAGAGGGAGCTAAATAATTTGAATAAATGGATGCAGTAGATCATATTACCGAACAAAGCTGGATCGGCCTGAGCAGGAGTCCGCAGTAGACTATCCATACTCTGTGTTCCTTTCTTGGAAAACTTCTGAGTTACACAGATAGAAACAGATAATAGAGATGTAGTTATGTCCTATACTGAGGTGTAAATAAATAAAATAAGTCAAAATACAGTAGTGAATACGTTTCTTTTTTATTAGAAATAAGAAGTAATTATTTGCAATAACATGAGTAAAATGGAGAATTTTAGAAGCATCCGATTGAATTTCATTGCTCTTGGTGTGTTGATTAAATCCTGACGATCCTTTTTTAGAGCAGACCTTTCGTCATGTCGTCTGAACTGCTGCTTTAGTAGAAGTGATAAGAACAATTTTGCATCAATTTAAATTGAAGTTCTTGTTCTTTTTTTTTTTTTTAATTTAACCCTTGTATGTTGTTGGGTCTGTGGGACCCATATTCATAAACATCAATAGTTTTGAAAAACTTTGCTTCCTTGTAAATTTGTTGATTTTTTCCCACTCATAACTTGATTAAATTTGATTTTCTTTTTTTTACTACATTTTATTAAAAAACAACAAAAAACGAGTAGCACCTTAATTAAAAAATGTAATGTAATAAAGGTAAAGGGCAAATATTAACCATATAGGCTGTTTATATTGCTTGTAATTGGGATGAAGTAAACATCTGTAGAGTATTTTAACATCAAATTTTTGATTGTGTTGAATTAAAAACCTAAAAATGCAGCGGGTCGACTAGACCCACGAACACTGGCTGAGTAACAAAAACACGAACAACATACAAGGGTTAAAATCAGATTTTCAATTTGGTCTCACACTTCGGAGCATACTTGTATGTATGTAACTGTATGTTACAGTTTTATAATAGAGCAAAATCTGTATTGTTACAGTAACTTGCAATTGTAAATTTTAACATTGCATAGTATAGAAAAAAAATTAAGCAAAAATGTTTCCTCTTTTTCCCCAAAGGCTAAATATTGGGGTTAGTTTTAGACTTATTTCTTGTCTGTGGTGTTAAATGAGATGTAGATGGAAATTTTCTTTCAGTTAAAAGCACAGCATTTTAGGGAATAAAATCTTGATGGCGGACTTAAGGTGTTCTGAGGTGTTTTTTTTTTCTCAAAACATTTAGAAAGATTTCCAAGTAGCTTAAAATCTGTATTGTTATCTTGTTTATAGGAAATTATTCCGTAAGCAAAGATGGGGATGTGGTAACCTAGTGGTTAAAGCATTGGACTACTGATCCCTTCAGCAAGGCCCTTATTGCTCAGTTGTATTAAATGAAATCAAAATGTAAGTCACTCTGGATAAGGATGTCTGGGAAATGCAAAGAAGATGTTAGCAAAAATTAAAAGATTTTGGGAGCTTTTTTGATCTTTCCTGTTGTCTGTGGTGTTTGAGATTTAGATGGCAGTTTTATTTCACTTTAAAGCATCACTTTGGTGAATAAGCAAATTGATGACACTGTTGATGTATATTTGCCTGGAGAGGCTACACCTCACTTCATCTCATCTCACCTCCACCTACATCAAGGGTTATTTACTTCACTAAACAGTGATTTTATCATGCTTATGCCCAAACAAAATTTGTTTCATTTATCTATTTATTTTTTATCCATTTATGGTTAAATGGAGAAGGTACAATTAGCAGAAATAAGGCTGGAGCCTTAAAGGCGTGATTGTTAAGAGAAACCAAATCACTATGTTTGCATTGTTCTTCTCTTCAGAAGATTATTCAAAGTTGTGCATCTTGGTTTGAATTCATTTGTTTACTGCTTCTACTGTATGAGTGATTTATATGTAAGAGCGTTGTTCAGATCGGCACTCAAGCATATCACAGTGAAACATGAAGGCTGTTCACGTTGTCCTTCTGTTGGTGGCTTTAACAAAAGAATCCACTCTCGATTTAGTGAGAAAAAACTTCTTTGTAAGCCTAGACATGACCTGGTCTGATGCTCAGGAATACTGCAGGATGCATTTTGAAGACCTTTCGACCATCAACACAGCATGGGATCTTTTGAAGTTTGGAAGAGACGTCCGCGATTATCTCTATGTTGAAGGTTGGGTCGGCCTTAGTAAGGGTTCGCATGACCCGGTCTACACTGTTTGGTCAGATGGAAGCATATTAGGATTGCCTGTGTGGAAATTTGTCTATCCATCTAACTTGATGTCTTTGCACTGTGTGAGTGTATACAACATGGAGCTGATTGATTATAACTGTAAAAAACCTATGCCATTTTTCTGCTACATGTGGGTGCCTCCCATGGTCTTGGTAGAGATGATGCTGACCTGGGAAGAGGCACTGCAGTACTGCAGAACATCCTACACTGACCTGATAAGTGTGACCACTGATGAAGATCTGAAATCATCTAAATCGACAAGCATGAGCAGCAAGACGTCCAGGGTTTGGACAGGTTTACGCTTCATGGATGATTCATGGTTCTGGGTGAACCAGGATCCTTTGGGGAACCTGACCTCCTTACCCTTATGCCCTGTGAACCCTTACCGCTGTGGAGCCCTAAAAGCTGGACAAGACGTCTGGGAGAACAGAGACTGCAATGAGAAAATGAACTTCTTGTGCATTTACTAAAAAAGAGTAAGGGCTGTATCGTCTTTTATCAGATGCCTTAATATTATGTCAGTTCTAAAATATAAAAATATGATATACACCATTTTAGAGGTATTATTATAATATTCTATATTAACATCCTATTCTTCTGTATATTGACAATAGTGACATCTTTTTAAGTGAAGTTTATTTCTTCCAAGGTCTCTGCAATCAAAAAAAATGGACCAGAGAGAACGACAAAGAAGACGACAGAGACAGATATAATGCACACTGAAAAACTCTTGTAGTATTTAGTTAACTGAAATGTGTATATTGGTCCAATGTGAATAAATTGAGTAACATTAACACAGTTCATTGTTGTGCATCTAACATGATTTGAGTGTGTATAATAAAATCTGTGAATAAAATCATAAACAGAGTTCAAAAGCTTCCCATAAAAAGAAAATGCTTGAAAATTACTGCATAAACCATTAGGCGGACCTGTCGACCATTAACTCGCAGAGGGAGCTAAATAATTTGAATAAATGAACGCGCTAGATCATATTACCGAACAAAGCTGGATCGGCCTGAGCAGGAGTTGCACAGATAGAAACAGATAATAGAAATGTAGTTGTGATATACTGATGTGTAATTAAATTTAAAAAAAAAGTCAAAATACAGTAGTGAATATATTTCTTTTTTTTTAATTAGAAATAAGAAGTAATTATTTGCAATAACATGAGTAAAATGTAGAATTTTAGAAACATTCAATTGAATTCCATTGTTCTTGGCGTGTTAATTAAATTGTGACGATCCTTTTGTGATAAGTAATAAGAACAATTTTGCTTCAATGTAAATTTAAGTTATTGTTCTTTTTGTTTTTTTTATTTAATAACAGATAATTTCAATTTGGTCTCACACTTCGGAACATACTGTATGTTACGTTTTACGAGTAAAATCTGTATTGTTAATAGAGATGACCCGGATACTCGGCTGAAATGAGTATCCGGTACGGATAAAGCAGTACGAGTATTATACGAGTAATACGAGTCAATATCTGTGCTCGGATTGAATGAAAATCATCATTGGGTATCTGATTGTGTCAGCGTCCTGTGATAGGCTAGTCACAGCGCCCCTCCCCTACACACATACAGATGTATTGTGTTGCTGTGTCTCGCTCTGCTCACTCACAGTCACACACAGAACAGCTCTCTGTCTCTCCCTCAGTCACTCGGGTTCGCGGGTCTTTTCCGTTAACGTTTAGGGTTTCTTCAGCTTTTTACTTCGGGTTGTAACGTTAATAATACGGACTTACTAACCAGTAGAGTTCTGGTAAATGTGGGTTCGTTCAGACGTGGTGCTTTCTTGGTAAAATGCGACTCGCATTGCGTCTCTGCCTGTCGGAGATTTTTTCTTTTTTAAACCTTCAGCTGTCTCTAACCAGTAACCAGACACTGAGTGTCTGACACGTTTTTGCTGTATTTCATAAAAACATAAAGGTAGTAAGCTTGTGTTATAAATATTACAAATTAATTATAACCGGTTAAAGCCCCACCCACTTCCGGGTTAGGCCCCACCCACTCCGAGTACAGATACAGATACAGATAATTCATATGGTTAACAGATACGGATACAGATACAGATAATGCTGTACTCGCTCATCCCTAATTGTTAACTTGCATTTGTAAATCCTACCATTGCATAGTATAGACAAAATTGAAGCAAAAATGTTTCCTGTTTTTCTCCAATAGCTAAATGTTGGGGTTAGTTTTAGACTTTTTTCTTGTCTGTGGTGTTTAATGAGATGTAAATGTAAATTTCCCTTCACTTAAAAGCACAACCTTTTTTGGGGAATAAAATCTTGATGGCCAGACTTAAGATGTTCTGAGGTGTTTTTTTCTCTCAAAACATCAGTTCACTCACTAAAGATCATTTGAATTGAATTGAATTGAAAACCTGGAAAAAACAAATACTATTGTTTAATTTGTGAATAGATCGACCATGCTAAAGGGTCATGTTACATTAAAAAGTCGATTTATACCATTACCATTAAACCATTTATAACTTAATGTTAAGGAACATCCATGTGGGAAGTTTGATTGGACTTTCTGTCTCATTTAGCAACTACAATGAAACAAATTTGGTCAATTTGGACATTCAGAACTAAGTCCGAAATAAGAATGATGCTAATTCATGCAAATAATGTGTTTGCGGTATATTTGCTTAAAGGCTACACGTCACCTCACCTCATCTCACGCCATCTCAAGTCATCTGACTATGTCAGTTTAGCTGTAACAGATGTTGAATATATGAATGTTTATATATGTGTGTGGTTTTTTCAACACTCATCACATTGCTCAGAAACATGCTGTCAAATTTATAGCATTTTTTTCTCATCTGTAGATTTTTCCAGTAATTGTGTTGCTTAGATATTTACAAAATATAACAAATAATTTCTTTCAGTAAGCTTAGATGTGCTCATGCTAAGGACATGTGATTAACTTTAAAGAAATATCACAAGGACCTGAATAACACATGACATTTCACGTATTTTTGCAAATTTAATGGACGTCTAAGATGAAGTGTTTTTATTTTCCTAAGTGAAACTAAAGAAAGGAAGTAGTAGTTGGAACGGATGTTTTATAATATTAGATTAGCTACTGGGTTTTTAAATCTGAATAATTGTTGATTGCTTGTGGCATTTGTTTTTTGTTTGACAATCGATTGTTTGAATAAAAATTAAAAAAAAAAAAATTGCTGTTCCAACTCAATTGTACTATCTCCTCTCTATCAGGAATTTAGCTTGGTTGTAGTTATTTGCACTAACATGAGAATAAAGCACTTAAAGAAATGTATTACAAAAGGAAAAGTGCCAGATGTTGTGTTTTGTAATGTAAATGCAAAGATTTGCTTTGGGACATTTTCTGAGGAAATTATTCAAAGTTGTGCATCTTGGTTTTGCATTTTTTTTTTTTTTTTTTCGTCTCCAGCTTCTATGAGTGATTTTAAGCCTGGGCTGTTCAGAACAGAGCTCAAACGCATCCCATCTAAAGATGAAGGCTGTTCACGCCGTCCTGCTCTTTGCGGTTCTAACAGGAGCAGCTAATTGTCTGTTCACTAGAAAATACTCTTTTGTGACAAATGCTAAGGATTGGACCAGCGCTATGACATTCTGCAGAAAGCATTATGTGGATCTGGCAACCATTAACTATGAGATTAGTGCTGTTAAAGATTTTTCTACTGAAGAAAGCTGGATTGGCCTGAGGAGGAGCTCGCTGGAGGCTAACTTTATGTGGTCTGATGGAAGCGATGTAGAATATACAAATTGGAAATTTGGTGAGCCGAAAAGGTTGGACAAATACCTTTGTGTGTATTTGTATAAGTACACTTCATTTGTTGCTGAAAATTGTTCGAAATCTCTGCCGTTCATCTGCTACACCTGGATGCCTAAGATAATCGTGCCGCAGCAAAAGATGAACTGGGAAGATGCGCTGAATTACTGCAGAACATATTATAAGGACCTGGTAAGTCTGAGCACTGACGACGATCTACGTGCAGTCAAGGCCGCAAACCAGACTTATCAATCACCAAGTCTGTGGACAGGCTTGCGCTTCATTAATGGTCTATGGTTCTGGGTGAACAACAAAACTCTGGGGAACCTGATCTCGGTGTCATCATGCCCCACCAGACCTTTCCAATGCGGAGCTCTGAAAACTGAAGGTTATACATTAGAGTCCATAAACTGCAATGAAGAAATGAACTTCCTTTGCTACTAACAAGAAGGGTAACTACCAATTCTCAAAAGGTCAGTAACAAAAGTAATAACATGACACTTTTGCACTGTTTGCAATTTATGATGAGGACAATTTACATTTTGATGTTTTTAAGTGTGTTTTATATTTCTCACAGTGCTTCACTGCAAAAACAGGACAAAATGGAGAAGAAAGGAAAAACAGTGTGAAGTCTGATACATGACATCAGATACTCACTCACTCATTTTCTACCGCTTATCCGAACTACCTCGGGTCACGGGAAGCCTGTGCCCCCTCACATCAGATACTGTTTACTCTAATATATGCTATATTCTTTAATATAATAATTCTAACATATAAGCTAAGAATAATTTCTACTTTCGTTCTTTATTAGACTACAACTAGAAATTGTAAACGAAACGAATTCCCTTCGTAAGCAGTTTGCCTTTTATGTACTAATGTAGTCTTTACTTTGTCTTTACTTATGTTCACACTGTAAATCTAGTTATCGATTATATTATTAATTATGTAATAATAAATAATGACATTATTTATCTGTAGAAATGCACTATTTATCTGCTTTTTCAAAAATGCAAAGAAATGTTATTATCATGAAGAAAAGTTAACACCTTTTTATTGCACCTACCTGTATGAGGTCTGAGCGTGTGAGTAAAATACACAATGTATTTTAATTTGTAATTAAATTTGTATGCTCAACACTGATACCTGCATTATGAATTATTGTATATGTTAATAAAGTTAGAATTTAATTGATCCTAAGTAAAATTCTTGACTCGGTGGACGTGTGAGGGACACGCTGGATGGGATGCAACCCATCACAGAACACAATCATACACACACATTCACACACACAAATACAGTACACAAGACAATTTAGAGATGCCAGTCAGTCTACAGTGTGTGTATCTGGATTAAGGGAGGAAACCGGAGCTACACTCCACGTACAGGGTGGAGACAGGAATCAAACTCTCAACCCAAGAGTTTCTATATTTTTTGTCTGCGTCGACAAAATCAGTCTGAAAATTCTACAGTCTAATTTATTTTTTAGCTGAAGATATCTGTTCATTTTTCATATCTCTAAATAGATTCACTGATATGACACACAAATTAACCACACTGAACTTCTTCCCATGTTACTGCTTCGGAGCTGTGAAGCTTCTTCTACTAACGCTTTATTTTTCTGAAAAAGTATTTCATTTACATGGTATTGTTAAGTCTTGTAATTAACTCAAGCATGCAGGACGTCTAGCTTCACTGCACGTACCCGAGTCGATCGAGATCCATATGTCAGGCAAGACTCCGCTCAAGTACACGTGCAGGTCTTATAATCCTAAAGCTGAATGCAGTGTTTTGCAGCTTTAGCAACTAAATGGAAAGAATGTACACTAAGTACAGAGAACAGGATTAGAGTAGAAAGAGTGTGAATAAGTTTCTCACACTGCATTTTTTTCTTATTGTTATTTTAGAGCAAAATAATTTAAAGTAAATATAAAAAAAAAGAAGAGAAAAAGGAAAACACACTCAAACGGGCACACACACACATACACACACAAACGCGCACACACATACACACAGACACACACACACAAATGTGCACACATACACACAGACACCCACATACACACACACAAATGCGCCCACACACACACACACACACACACACTCACACACAAATCTGCACACACACATGCACACACACACACATACACATACTCACACACATACACACACACACATACACACACACTCACACACACCCACACACATACACACACACCCACACACACATGTACAAGCAGAGCTACCTTCTGCTCCTGTTAACAAATCCCACTGGACATAAAGGACACAGAGGCATCAGAGATCTTTGCTTTATTAAGTTCTGTGATTCTGGTGATCAGGTGGAGTTGTTCATGGCTGAATTCAGAGCACTGCTGCATTTATTCTTGCCTCCATCCTGTTTTGGATAAACAAGGAGCTGCTTATTTCCTCCTCAGTGTAGAGGATTCATGCCAACTGATATCCATCCAACTCCTGTGTCTGGTTTAATAAGTGTCTCAAGTGGGCATTGAAAGAAACTGGAGTGAGAAATGATTTCCTTCTCAGTGCTGACTGGAGACATCATGTAGACTCCCTGTGATTTTAATGCATGCATTTGGAATCAAATGAAAGATAGTGTATTCATAATGAATTCAATAATTTAGTTATCAAAATTTAATGAAAGAAAGAAGTCATTAATTAAAAAGAGATAAAAAAAACAACAATCAATTATTCTTTAGTTACAGTATTAGTTATTCTTTTAAATTATTATTTATTATTTCAATTATTAAGTTGAAAATCAATAATTAAAGAATGAAAGAAAGAAAGAAAGTACAAAAAGAATAAAATAAGAAAAATACAATAATTATGAAATAATTAGTATTTAATTACTTAATTATTATTTATTATTAAAAATAGCTAATAATCCAATAATCAATAACAAGAAGAAAGAAAGAAAGAAAGAAAGAAAGAAAGAAAGAAAGAATTTTATAGAAGAAGAATAAAGTAAGAAAAAAAAACATAATAATTATGACAATATTAACAATATTAAATTACTTAATTATTATTTATTATTAAAAATAGCGAATAATTCAATAATCAATAGCAGAAAGAAAGAAAGAAAGAAAGAAAGAAAGAAAGAAAGAAAGAAAGAAAGATAATCAATAATTCTTTTGTAATTACTGTAATACACCAGTAATTAAAAAAGAAAGAAAGAAAGAAAGAAAGAAAAAAGAAAGAAAGAAAGAAAGAAAGAAAGAAAGAAAGAAAGAAAGAAAAAGAGGCTGAATCTAAAGCTACAGTAGGCACCGACCTGAACAGGACAGCTGAAGACTAGAATAACATCACAGTGTTTTCACTAGAAAGTTTAGAGGAAATGAGAAATACACCAGTCTTCCACTCCACATTATAATAATCTCTCCATCTAGAAAGACGTTCCATACAACAATCAGTTAAAACATCATTTCTTTCTTACAGAAAACTGAACAGTTGGCAGGTCAGAAAGTGACTCTGTTCAACATTTAGAAACGATGACTTCAGCACTTTTTTCTACACAAAAACATGTGACGTTTATAGCTCGAGGGCTTCCCTCAGTATAAAACAGGGCTTTTATTTAAATTGCGCTGATTTCCATGCAGCACGGCACGCAGTTCAAGATCACTCACATCGCATAGAAAATACTGTTTAAGCACCGTTAATAACTTTTGTGCATTTGTTCAGATATGCAGAGGACAACGTAAGGACAAGATAAATCTTATATTAAAGCAGCATTTCACAAGCACGTGTGCAGCTACACTGAATATCGGTGCGGTTGATTGAAGCTGAGTGCCGTAGCTAATCACAGCCCTGCTGATATTCAGTATAACCACATGAGTGAGTGTGATGCTGCTTTTTATACAAATGGTGATCAGTGGTGACCTATTGTGTCTGAAATGTCAGTTACATGAAGAAAGTGTTTATTTTAAGCATCTCAGCATGTGAAAAACATCAAACCCTGAGGTCGATGAGCAACAACAGCAGACTCACTCATACTGTCATGGGCACAGCCTCACCCAAACTCTCATGGGCACAGAATCACCCAAACTCTCATGAGCACAGACTCACCCAAACTCTCATGGGCACAGACTCAACCAAACTCTCATGGGTACAGAATCACCCAAACTCTCATGAGCACAGACTCACCCAAACTCCCATGGGCACAGACTCACCCAAACTCCCATGGGCACAGACTCACCCAAACTCTCATGGGCACAGACTCACCCAAACTCTCATGGGCACAGACTCACCCAAACTCCCATGGGCACAGACTCACCCAAACTCCCATGGGCACAGACTCACCCAAACTCCCATGGGCACAGACTCAACCAAACTCTCATGATCACAGACTCACTTTGTACAGGCTTGGTGAGCAGGACAGCATCTCTAGATGCACAGCACAGTGTTGCTGCTGTGAACATGGAGTGTATTATTTACATGTTGATCCCCTGAGATTTTCACACTCAGCAGTCTGTAGAGTTTACACAGAATTTTGCAAAACCCATAAACACTCAACAGTAAACAGCAGTTTAACACCATGAAAGGGGAAAAAAAGAAAACACCGGATTCACTTATGGCTTTTAGAGGACCCACTTTTTTTCTCTTCATATCTTAATTCTTCCAAACATCCTTTTATTTATTTCTTGTATCCTGTGCTCTCAGGAGATTCATAGATTTATTTTCATAATTTGATTTTTTTTCCAATAATTTTACAAAATGCTTTTGATTTTTAAACGTGTTTTAAAGTTCATGTGAAACATTACATTGTTTGCACGCTTTCACATTATTATTATTATTATTATTATTATTATTATTATTATTGTTGTTGTTGTTGTTGTTGTTGTTGTTATTATTATTATTATTTGTTTACGTGATTACATTCGTAGGTTATAAAGGAAATAAAATAAAAATGCGGATCCTTTTTTGCGTAAAAATAAACAAATAGTTAAATAAATAAACAAACAAACAAACAAACAAATAAATAAATAAAAACAGCTACAATAACAAAAACAGAGTGTTGCTTTAACTGTTTTCTGGACAGTACCAACGCAAATGAGACTGGAGGGGGTGTTGTACTTAGAACCCTGCAGCTGTGAGGAGATGAGAGTCTCTGTAAGTTCAGGAGCCAGCAGAAAGCTCACACTTCGTCCCGACATGGCTTGAGCTCTCGTTGCGCTCGAAGCGCTGCACGTTGTTTTTCCTTTTGCGTAAAATTGCGAGTGAAGTCTTTATTTCTGCATCGGTGAGCACCAGAAAGATCTCCGCGTGTTTGTGTGTGTGTGTGTGTGTGTGTGTGCGTGTGTGTGTGTGTGTGTGTGTGTGTGTGTGAGAGAGAGAGAGAGAGAGAGAGAGAGAGAGAGAGAGCGCAGGGCTGTAGGATTGTGTTGGTGGATGGACAGGAAGATCAGGATGGTGCGCGCGGGATACATCCGCTTCCTCTGGATCTTCAGCATCACCATCACCATCAGCATCAGCATCAGTGCTTTTCCATCCGCCCGTAAGTTGATTCCTTTAGGTCTTGTTTCAGCCAAAGTGCTTCTTCATGTCGAGTGAGTGCATGACGAGATGTTGTGAATGAAATCAAAGCAGGAAAAAAAAGTCTTTTTGATTTGTTCGGCTGTTTGTTTATTGTCTTATTTAAACAATTTTATTCCAGTTCACTTCTGCATTTGCAAATATACCGTACTGTACACACTCAGCTGAAAACTACACACTGTCAGGAAAATGCCTGATTAGAAATACACCGTGTCAGGGTCTGGAGAGACTTCTCGGTCTCCTGAATATGCATCAGGGATGCTGACTGATACATCTAGTAATGCTGTTTATTTAGATGAAATCACTGATAATGGAAAATATAGCTTTAATAATCACTGATTTAATGTGGGCTGTGGAGAGCTCTGTTAGAGTCTTGTGAAGGAAACAGAAATAGAAGTTATCATCTGAACAGAAGTATGATCCTAAATGTTAATGACTGCTGACTGCAGCTGGTTCCAGACTATGCAATTACAGCTGTATTTTAATATCATTTCTCACTTTTAATGCTGAACAAATTGCTTAATAACCTTGCGATAAGGTGTTTAAGATTTCCGATAAACTTATAATGTTTTTGAACTTAACGTTCTGCTTTTGACATCAATCAGCCTGATCTGGTCTCATGCAAAGAAACAAACCAAACTTTTTTTTTCATCAGTTTCATCTGTCATCCTGTTCTTCCCCCCTATTGGTCGATTTAAGTATCTCACATTCTGAGATTTTAATAAAAAATCTTAATCACTGCCAGAACTTTGTTATCAGTTTCTTGTGGTCACGATAGCATGTCTTAATGTATTCAGCTCACAAGCAAAATATTTGTGTCTTGGTGTTCCTTGTATACAAAGATATATAGATCAGAACAGAATATCCTTTCACTCTGACACACAACAGTACACAAGAGCAAGACAATAAATACACAAAACACAAATATAGATACACAGGACAATAAGCGAACAGAACTCTGACTAGTATAAAAAAAATAGTACTTAAACTTATATAAACTTAGTGTGAACTTTTTTTTTAATATGTTAAGTTCTCAATGTGGATCGGATGCGGAACTTTTTTTTTAATATGTTGAGCTCTCGGGGGGCACGGTGGCTTAGTGGTTAGCACGTTTGCCTCACACCTCCAGGGTCGGGGTTCGATTCCCGCCTCCACCTTGTGTGTGTGGAGTTTGCATGTTCTCCCCGTGCCTCGGGGGTTTCCTCCGGGTACTCCGGTTTCCTCCCCCGGTCCAAAGACATGCATGGTAGGTTGATTGGCATCTCTGGAAAATTGTCCCTAGTGTGTGATTGCGTGAGTGAATGAGAGAGTGTGTGTGTGTGTGTGCCCTGCGATGGGTTGGCACTCCGTCCAGGGTGTATCCTGCCTTGATGCCCGATGACGCCTGAGATAGGCACAGGCTCCCCGTGACCCGAGGTAGTTCGGATAAGCGGTAGAAGATGAATGAATGAATGAATGAATGAATGTTGAGCTCTCAATGTGGATCGGTCACAAAGTTCTGGTTTACTTTATACAACAGCAGCTATGAGAGTTGTTCTGGGTTTAAGGTACATCACAGGTCCTATCAATGTGTTTATTCTAATATGTCGCTCTTCTAATCTAACATCTTACATGGTTGTGGTGGACGCTCCCCGTATAAATGGATTTGTAGTTGTTGTTTTACTTTGAGACTTGGGACACATCCTTCAATTCAATTCATTCATTCACTCATTAATTTTCTACCGCTTATCCGAACTACCTCGGGTCACGGGGAGCCTGTGCCTATCTCAGGCGTCATCGGGCATCAAGGCAGGATACACTCTGGACGCAGTGCCAACCCATCGCAGGGCACACACACACTCTCATTCACTCACACACTCAAACACTACGGACAATTTTCCAGAGATGCCAATCAACCTACCATGCATGTCTTTGGACCCGGCGAGGAAACCGGAGTACCCGGAGGAAACCCCCGAGGCACGGGGAGAACATGCAAACTCCACACACACAAGGCGGAGGCGGGAATCGAACCCCCAACCCTGGAGGTGTGAGGCGATCGTGCTAACCACTAAGCCAGCGTGCCCGCCAATTCAATTCAATTCAATTCAGTTTTATTTGTATAGCACTTTTAACAATGTGCAGTGTCTCAAAGCAGCTTTAACGAACATAAGAAATATAATACACAAAGTTTATTATACAAAGATTAATATTAAACAAATGTCCAAGGTTAATGTTGGACTTATATTTAAGTGTGTTTGTATTTATCCCTAACGAACAAGTCTGAGGTGACTGTGGTGAGGAAAAACGTCCTTAGATGGAAGAGGAAGAAACCTTGAGAGGAACCAGACTCAAAAGTGAACCTCATCCTTATTTGGGTGACACTGGAGGGTGTGATTATAAACTGTTATAACCACCAGAGTGTTTTTATGAATAATATCCTTTCTACAGTCAGATATAGTCTGACAATTCTGTATTGATTAGGAGGTTGTTATCTTCAAAGACCACATGGAGTTAGCGTCTTCTCTTTGAATGTCTGAATCTTCATGAGGTAGAATCCAACTGGAGCTGGTACATCTCTACATACATCAGGATCTTCATAGGGTTGTCCTATTTTCACTGAAGATCCGAAATCATCATGAAGCGGAACACAACTGGGGCTGGAACAATCACTGGATGCCTCGGGATGGGTTGAAAATGAGAAGCAAGTGGAAAAGAATTAGTGTAGCTGCTGTTCATAATATTAACCAGCACTATATATGATAATGTACATTTGATCAGATGTACTGGAGCACAAGGTTATGGGATGTGTTATGTGTTCACCTGTCTTTAATTTTCATTTAAACCGGAGTGTGTGTCTGAGCAAACCCTGTCAGGAAGGAGATTCCAAAGTTTCCAAAGTTTACGTACTGATACTGGTTCATTAGGTCAAGTGCTAATTGAAGTCTTCCATTGAAATGTAGTTCTTTAGCAGGTGTTTGAGAATGTGTGTTGTGTGAGAGTTATCAGCTCAATCCATGGTATCGCTTGTCCCCAGAGTGGTATACATTGTCTCCCGAGTCTCTTGGGAAAGACTCCAGGTTTCCTGTAACCCTGTGTAGGAAAAGCATTACAGAAAATGGATGGAAAGATTCCAGGTCCAGTTCATGTGAAATGTTTTCTTAATACCGTGTGCCGGTGATGTTAAACTGGCCTGGATAATTGGTTTGAATTTCAATGAGAAACCTTTCTGAACTTTATTTTTTTTATATTTGAACGTCCTAGCCTTAGGTCTAAACCATTCAGATTAATGTAGCTAATCATATGGAGTAAATTGGGTATTCAGCTGATTTAACAAAACAAATTGAATGCAAGAACAGAATAAAATAACAGCATTTGTCTTAGTTCGGCTATTCAGCGACCGTTCCGCTTCTTCTCCTTGCTCATTCCAGGAGGAGTGTTTGAGCAATGACTTGAATTAAATCCCACTAAAACTTGTGAACACTGAACGTGTGATTTCCTTATCGCTATAACATATTCCTTTATTCTTGATCAGCCAAGCATGTAATATCCTGTATACATTTATGCTACATCTTTTCAGTTAGCTTCTCCTGTATTTTTGGAGACACCAGAGCAGGAATAATCAGTTAATCGGTCTCGTACTAGTTTGACACGATGGTCTGGAGAAGAAAAAAGGAGGGTGATCTTTTAATCCCTCAGCACACACTGAACAATTCAGCCACTTCAGAGCAGAAGGGGATTTTGGCTCGTCAGAAACACTGTGATATATTCGTTGTAAATGTGATGGACAACCTGAAACATCATCGTGTACTCTTCGTTTGTCCTGCAACCTATTTTTACCGTCTTATATGTTCAGGCAGGAAGAATCCTTGAAGATGTTTCATCATATCGTCAACGACATAGATGAATGCTTTATTCTTTACCAAATGCTTTATTCTGATTGGTCCTTCAGATAATACAGGTCTGAATGTAGTTCTGGCTGTAAGGTTTTCTATAATAAAACTAAATAAAGAGGTGCTTTGTATACTGAAGCTATCTATGGATTTCTATTGATTTTGTTCTGTTTCCGAGATTTTAAGATGCACATTGCAGCATGATTCCTGTCCCAGCGGACCTCAGCTAGCGCTTGTAGCAATTCCCATTTTTGACCACAAGGCACAATACGGTTCCTCAAGGATTTCATGATTTTTCAATTGTAAAAATGAACTCAATAAACAAACTCTGTGATATTTGGAGGTGCTTATAATGTTTCTAGATAAGCAAAGATTTCTTGCAGATTTGGTCCAAGATACTTCATGTGACATCAATACAAAGCTCATTCAGCAAGACCTGCTTTGATTGACAAGTACTTTTGTACGGAAAGTAATTACTTATGCGTTTTTACTAGTAGATGTTCGAAAGAAGAATCCTGTGTTAGCAATTTTGCCAATTTAAGATGAAAATGAAACATGCAAATCAACCATTTCTGGCTGCAATAATCACCAAGACACCTCTATGGTGGGAATAATAATAATAAAGGCAACTGAATCAATGGATGGTCTTATATCTGACAAATAGCACCATTTCTAAAAAAAACCAAAAACAAATACTTGGCACTAAAAAGATGTAATTAATATTTCAAAGAATTTAATATGTACAGTATGGAGAAATATATAAATAATGACTTAGTCTGAGCCACTGCTGGTAATAAAATAAAATCACAGAGTGTTTATGTTTATCGATTTCTTGTCATTTTAAGTGCCTTTAACGGAGCATCCTTCCTTTTTCATATCACCTCCCATCGTCTGAAGCGTTGCCCGTCCGCAGAGACCAGCCCCAGACTTTTCTATGCATTGTTCTGCTCTTTGAATGTCAGTCCTCATGTTTAACTCCTCCATGCAGAATGTATTTTTAGCCTGAGGAAAAACCTGTTCTCTCTTAAAATGCCAAATGTTTCTGCAGGGCGTTCAGATATACTGCTAATATCAGAGCATTGTCTTCATGCTACATGAAATAGTGCAACAGAATAAGCACAAATTTCCCATGATGTTATCCTCACAGAAGTTGTGCTGAATTCTAAATATTAACCTCAAGCTAGCTCTCAGATCATAGCGATGATACTTAGGTAGACTTCAGTAGATTATTTAGAAATCGCTGCGGCTGTGAGCGCGTATGACAAATGGTTTGCAGAATAGAGCACTTTTACACACTTCTATCCATGGATATCCTAATGGATTGGGCCACTAATGGATTTCGTCACTTAGTGAGGCGACTGGCAGGACAGCTAGCTGTCCATTAACCTATTGGCTAATTTTTAAAGTATACAGCGCTTTCATGCTTGTCTCGTCCTTGGTTTAATGCAAACATTTTAAAGAGAACTCATTGACCTGCTTTTGTGTTCCTGGCTGTTGTTTACATCAGGGTATTTTTAGAGAAAGCATTGGGTGGTTAAGAGGCTCTTTGGGGACTGCAATTGTGACAGATATGACCAACAACGGAGGATATAGTGTACACAAGAAGGGCATATTGTGTCATTTTTAAAAGGTGTCAATGAAACCCAAAAACATTCACTGTTTTTTTTTTTAAGTGAATAAACAAATTAAATACGGAACAGGACGTTCTTCATGGACATCTACATAAATATTTGCACTTTTTTATGAAGACTTCTAAACTCATGAGTCTCTCTGTACATTCCTTAAAAGACTATCCATTACTAATGAAAACGTATTTCCCCAATATTTATATGATTTATACTACAAGGTTGTCCTAATATCCTGTATGATGATATCTTGTAAATACTTGAGTGGATTCTGCACTGGAAGCATTTAATACTAAATCCCATAACGCTGACTGTTGCAGTATTTTACAGCAGTTTTTCTCAGCATTTATACAGCATCTAGATGTGATTTTTGCACCATTGTATTACAATAAGCTGTAGCTATGGTCTGGTCCTCCTGTGCACCCGGTTAGTGGTTTAAGGCTCATTGCGGTTCACTATGACACAGTGTTTGATTGAATTTTGAGTTCGATACACAAACCAAAGTGCCTAAACATAACAGGACACACAAAAACATTTGATGAAGAAAATAAGACAAACAGTCACAAAATAAAGCAGCATTCGAAAATAACGGAATGTGCAAAAGTAATGGAACAGTTACTTTTATCTGAACATAAACGAGAGCCAAAAGCGAGGCAACGTTCCCAAGCAGAAAACCGAGGAAATTCATCGCAACATCACGAATCGTAGGAAACTAACTGAGCGTATTTCTTACTGAAAAAAGAGGCTTAAAAAGACAACACACTACCAGGAAACAAGTGAAAGTCTGATGATAGAGAATGTGGGGGTGCCGGTAGTTGTTGTCAGTTGTAGACCACCGTGGCCATATTAAACTGCTTTGAAATGGGATCGGTGACGTTTTATGCTGTGACCTAAATAACGTCATTTATTTGGAGAATAAATTAAATTAATCATTTAATAATAATTTGGCAAGCTGCTTGCTTCCCAAGATCATTTTGGCTTTAATATTTGTTTTAGAGAAGGGATTGTGAGGAAGTGCCATTTGAACATGGGATCGGATACGAAAGCAATTCAACTGTGCCAATTTCTCTCCCCAAACATTGCAACACCATTGTTAGTGACACAGTGTACCTTCTTCCTTCCTCACAGCATTCTTTGAAAAGAAGGAAATAATAAGGCTCTTTCTGAACTTTCATACACACATGGACCACTGATTGACACGTGTTCCCCTTGTATTCTGGATCCATGTCTGCTATTTGGCAGCCTTCCGCTTCCTCATCATTTTGCTGTCCTTCAATTCTCTCTTCACCTTCTGTTGTCCTGTTCATCTAATTTTCTCTCTCCAGTGTGTTGTTCAAGGTCTGAGCCACATGTCTGTCTGTCCATCTCTCTCTCTCTCTCTCTCTCTCTCTCTCTCTCTCTCTCTCTCTCGCTCTCTCGCTCTCTCTCATCCTGGGTAGCAAACACACTTTAGACTATTGTTTAATTTTTTCACATAGTATAGTTTGAGTTAGATAAATAATCCTGGTTAAGAATACACAAAATTAGTTAAACACTATTGAAGAATGTACAAATTTCCACAAATATTTGATATGAACATGTAACTCGGTGTGATGTTTAATTAGCAATTCATCTCTCATAGCACTTATTACTAATTTGAAATAATTTTTCTCGTTGCATCTTAATTATTTTCCTTGATTTCTTATGGTTTATGGTGACAAATGATTGGTTTGTGCTTCACAAGTCCAAGCCGTTCTTTAAATGTTTTTTTTTCCCCCTGGTTTCTGTATAGTGTTTCCTGGCTTGATCTTTGCCATGTTCATGATTATGGACAAAATAATTCAGTTAATCTCATGGAGTAATAAGATAATTTGACTGAATATGGATAAAGAATACAGCTACAACTACATATGTAACTGTCTGTTTATCATCAAACATTAAAACTTTCTGACTTCTCTATCTCTCTCTTGCTGTGGCGGTTTATAAGAAGTTGCTGAACAGAGTCAGAGGGTTTTCTCTATAAGCTAATAGCAAACCTTTAATTTCCTTCCCAGGCGAATTTTTCCCGTGACTGTTTATTAATGCAAAGCATACTGGGGTTGGTAATGAAGTTATATTTCGTTTATTTCGTTGTCAGAGTTTTTTTTCTCAGGAAACTTTTTGACAGCGATGAAAAATGTAAACGCTTCCAATGGCTTGTCTTTGACTTCATCTTTAATCACAGGAACATCATACTGGGAATAGAAAAATGCTTTACTCACCAATCTCATTTCTTTTCTGAAACTCATTATGTCTATGTCATTACATATTTGGTTTCTAAAGACATCAGGAACAGATTACTAGGCAAAATTATTTATTTTGTGGTGCGGTTTATGGAATGACTTGAAATGATGTATTTATTACACATTTTGATCGCGTTTGGGAGGAGATGTTTGCTCAAATCATATTTTATGCCTTCCATTGATGTAAATCCATCATAATACTTTAATTGCAGACTTTAAACTTTTAATTATAGACTTTTAAATAAAAAACAGAATACCATCAGTGTTTCTAGATTGTTTCATCGTGCAGATTAAAGCTTAGCGCAGTAATAAATGCAACAAATTAAACTTCACTGGTTACTTGATTGCGTGAGTGAATGAGTGTGAGTGTGTGTGCCCTGCGATGGGTTGGCACGCCGTCCAGGGTGTATCCTGCCTTGATGCCCGATGACGCCTGAGATAGGCACAGGCTCCCCGTGACCCGAGGTAGTTCGGATAAGCGGTAGAAAATGAAATGAAATGAATTAGGTGACATTTAAATTATCTGTATCATCACCATAAAATAGTCAGCACAGGCACAGGCTCCCCGTGACCCGAGGTAGTGACCCGAGGTACTATTTCTGCATGGACAGATGGTGGCTCATGGGATTGTTGTAGATGGGGCTGTCTGGAGACTGTCATGTCTTTGAACCACTGTTGTGCCGGTCAGCTTTATGGTCATGTCTTCATCCGCGATCAGTTGAAGACTTCGGAAGGAAGGAATCAGTGTTTCATCCGTGTTGAACTTAGAAATTGTGATAACCCATTAGCTCCTGGTTGCGTAATTCAACTCAGCACCATACTGTTGTAAAAAGGACATTATTTACATTGACAATATTTCCTGTCCAGTGTCACCCAAATGAGGATGAGGTTCACTTCTGAATCTGGTTTCTCTCACGGTTCCTTCCTCATATCATCTCAAGGATTTTTCCTTGCCACCATCGCCTCAGGCTTGTTAAAAATTAAACATTTTTATTCTGTTTCTATACTTATGTAAAGCTGCATTGAGACAATGTGAATTGTTAAATGTGCTATGCAAATAAATTGAATTGGATTGAATTGAATAGAATTAAACCCCACGCTAGTTAAAAAGACACTGGAATTGCATTGCAACAAGCTATGGTTGTCATAGACGATTCTATCATAATAGTTCTGTTTTAGGTGATTTTACTCTCTTTGTTTTATCGAATTGACCCCAATTGAACTTGAAAATCATATCTTCATAGATGACTACATTTATGCTGCAGCTCAGTAATGAAATGAAATAATTTTCTATAAGGGCAGGTTTATATTAATGCACTTGCATTAATATATTATTGTTTCTGTAGTAACAATTCATTCCCAAAAAAGAAGCATAATCGTATAGAGATAAATGTAAGCACTTTACTGTATTCTGTAAGTGTATTAATTCACTTTTACGGAAGGAGTCTCCAGTGTCAGTGCTTTGGGGCTTTTTGCTTTTGTCTGACCATGAAATTCTGAAATGCAGGAAACCCAGGAGAGGAGAAAAAACCCTTAGCACAAGAATATTTCAATGACGATCAACTAGATAGAACAAAACACACGCTAACGGCTATACGTTACAAGTGACACCTTACAGATGACCTCGATAGCATAGATAATGATCAGGTTTGCTTCAGGTTAAATGGCTCCAACTGGCATTGAATCATTCTCATAGATCTGGATTTTTTGCTGTTGTTGTTGTTGTTAGGAAAAAACTAATAGCTAGCTTTAATTGTGTGTAAAGTCTGATCTCTTCTATTGATCCGAGGGCAGAATCAGTCACCTTATAGCAATGTCGGGTTAGATTTGTTTACTGTCTGTGTTGTATTTGTGCCATTAATGTTAATTGCCAGCTGTAGAGTGCAGCACTTAAGTGGGTGGTATTAAACCCAGGAGTCTTAGAGCATTTGCTGTTATTTTCTCTACAATTGCTGTAAAGTACATGTAGATAATTGGATTCATGCTATTAAACACTCTACTGCCGTATTTTGCTGTCTGTCGGTCGACCCGGGGTTTGTAGGTGTGTGACACGGTACAACTGACACAATTGTGTAATGCTCATTAGACTTCTCTTATTAGCATTGTTTTCATTATGTTTGAAACGACTGTATTAGGAACCCAACAGATGTTGAGTAAAAGAGTTAAGTAAGGAATAAAACATTGCAAAAAAGCGTTGGATTCTTCAACAAGCAAAAAAATGAAGATTTACTGCTTTTTTAAATGATATCTCAACTTCCTATTTTTATTAGTAGTAGTATATTAATAGCTGTAAACATTCATTCATTCATTGACTAACATCTTTTTTGTTTTTTTGGAAATTGATTAGCATCTCTGGAAATCCCATAAGTTGATTGGCATCTCTGGAAGATTTGTCCGCAGTGTGTGAGTGTGTGAGTGAATGAGAGTGTGTGTGTGTGTGCCCTGCGATGGGTTGGCACTCCATCCAGGGTGTATCCTGCCTTGATGCCCGATGACGCCTGAGATAGGCACAGGCTCCCCGTGACTCGAGGTAGTTCGGATAAGCGGTAGAAAATGAGTGAGTGAGTGTCCATGGCAATGAAGACATGTTTAATGAATATCCCTAACAAAAAGTTTCACCTTTAAACTATTTAATGCTATGCATTAAGTGAAATTAATTTACACTCCACTCACAGTGAGATAGTCACGGTTCCTGAATCAGATGAAGATTTCTTTGTACACTTCTTCCAGGAACTCCTGGACCAGCTTGGGCTCTGTTTAGCATGTTAGTTCCTGAAGTTATTTCTCCTTATTTTCCTACAAAAAAACTCCCTGCAGTGCTGCGTGTTACAGTACAGCACTCTCCGTCTTCACGCCACCCCCATTCATCATGTGATGACAAAGCAGATGACGCATCCCAGCAGCATTGCTCTCTCCGTTTCTCCCGGTGCTGACAGACAGCAGCAGCACTCAGGTGTGGTTCCCTGCTGACGAGGTTGTTTGATAAAGCAGAGCTTAGATGACTCAGTGGGGTGAAATCTCAGATGCTGAAAAGCAGCCGTTTATCTCCGAGCTGCGCTACGCTGACTGTAAAAAGAGCTGTTAAGAGGTGCATGGTGAGGTTTTCTTTAAAATTGAACTCAAATATAATATTTGATAGCTGACTCATACTTTTTGTTCTTTTAAGCCGTTAGATTACGGTTACCAGGAGATGTATGTCCATGTCCATGGTCCAGGGTCACAGGGAGCCTGGAGTCCATCTCATGGGAGTCTTGGCACAAGGCAGGGGAGACCCTGGATGTGTGCCAGCCCTTTGCAGTGCAAAACTCCACACACTCATTCAATTTAGAGGTCAGCCTACACCACATATTTTTGTACTTGGAGGAAACCACTGAAGCAGGGGGAGATCGTACAAACCCCCAAACCCAAATGTGCATGACAACAATGCTGAGCACTAGGCCACCATGCCTCCGCAAGGGCTAAGTCAAAAATAAATAAATAAATACATAAATAAATACATAAATCAAACCAACTGAACTGAAGAAACAACCAAAAGAAAAAGCACACAAATGGAAAAGGGAGAGGTAAAAAATAAGGAAATGGTACATAGTTTCATCAAGGCAGAAATCTCAGTTTGATTTATCTTTGTCCCATCAGACAACTATTTATATGAAATAAAGACTTTCATTTGCACTTAATCTTGACTTGGCCTCAATCCCCTTAAAACTCCATCTTGACTCATCTCATAATCTTAGTCATGAACAAGGGCGGTCTTGAATAAAGCCCTGTTTGCTTTTATGGCAGATTTAATGTTAGTGAGAGAGTCACGCAGAGAGTCAAACCTAACTATTAACTACTGTGTCCAAGGAACCGAGTCAGTCAAACATTTCTTCACTTTATTTAACCTTATTTTTGTTGCCGTAATCAATTTGTGCTCTTATTAAGCAATATCTCTGATTGACAGATGCTTCGACTGGGAACTGTTGTCTTAGCAACGTGGTAAAGAGGCTGAAACAAACGTGTGATGTCTAAAGGTCAAAGATTAACCACTGACTGTTTCTTACCTTTTAAATGTTTCCTTAGTTCTTTGTTGTGATCTCAGAAAACAAGCAGAACCACGATGTGTTCTCCAGCGGTGTGTATGACTTTGTACTACTTACAGCATTAATGAACAAAATAAATGCATGATGAATTAGGGGGCACGGTGGCTTAGTGGTTAGCACGTTCGCCTCACACCTCCAGGGTTGGGGGTTCGATTCCCGCATCCACCTTGTGTGTGTGGAGTTTGCATGTTCTCCCCGTGCCTCGGGGGTTTCCTCCGGGTACTCTGGTTTTTTCCCCCGGTCCAAAGACATGCATGGTAGGTTGATTGTAATCTCTGGAAAATTGTCCGTAGTGTGTGATTGTGTGAGTGAATGAGAGTGTGTGTGTGTGTGTCCTGCGATGGGTTGGCACTCTGTCCAGGGTGTATCCTGCCTTGATGCCCGATGACGCCTGAGATAGGCACAGGCTCCCCGTGACCCGAGGTAGTTCGGATAAGCGGTAGAAAATGAAACAAAATGAATTAGGTGACATTTAAATTATCTGTATCATCACCATAAAATAGTCCAGAGAGAAGGCAGGCTCAATCCACAGGTTTATATTTCTTAAGAATTAAAGCCTTTTATTGACCTTGCTTCTATTTCCAAAAAAATAAGATATTTTTTCCAGTAAATTACAGGTTCATTTTATTTCAAGATGCAAAGTGGTGTTTTGCAGAACTCTCTGTGAAATTCAAAATATTTTTTTATTATGTATTTTTTTTAAGTAAATCCCAGATGTCAGAGATTCCTGACTTCACCTCTGCATGATGTTGGTGTGAGTGCCGCAGGCATCAATCTGCCAGTGCGTGTTATATGATACTAATAAAACTACTCTGCCTCTCATTGCACTCTCAGAGTGCACTTCTCCCACTCACTCTGCATGAAAAGAGATCCTTTAGTGGTTATCTAGGATTTGTACCAAATCAGGAACACTACAGTGGTACAGTTGATGTTTTAAAAGAGCTGTTATAATGGTCCTTAATTTTATATTCACTCTAACTGGTATGTAGAGTTATTTTTTACTTTTTAACAGATTGTACAGAGATTCTGAAATCTCTTAGACAGCATTTACACTTGGCATTTAGATGCAATCACTGTAATCTGATCGAGCAGATCGGATCATCGGCCAATCAGGACACGGCACGTTTACACTCGTCAACGTCACGTGGCTTCTCTATCTGGAAATCTGATCGGACCACTATTTTCCATGCAATATTTAAATAAGTTAACAAAGCTGACCTGAAGTTGTTCAAAGTAGATATGAAGTGGTAGGTTTTCTTTTCATCTTTAGATGTTGGAGATTTCACAAAACTTCTAAAACGGGGGTTTAAATATTACTAAGGTGGATAGCTGGAGTAAAAAGAAACGTATGGGTCCAGGACTGTTAGCAGCTGTGGTGGGAAAAACTGCTCATACTTTAAAGAAAATAAATGGTTCACTCTGAGAAAAAAGTCACCTGTATATATCGTCGCTGTCGGGCGGAAACCTCGTATGTCCAAATTTTGTCAATTTCATATTTTTTCACATATCGATGCTATTGGTCAGTCCCCACGTGGGTCTGATATTTTTACAAGTTATTAACCAATCTAAAATCTTGAAAATAGCTTGAGCGCAAATCTCATAACTCCATTGGACACTTCAACTGTCCACCTCTTCCTCACTCCGTGGGAGAGCTTCGCGGCATATTTCTCCTCAAGAAGAGTCGCAACGAATCAACACGTCTTCTGAGGTAAATGTCTTCAAAACACTGGGCTCAAAGAAAAAAAAATCTTGACCCCCATTAGTTCTGGTGCTCGTCTGAGGACAGGAATTTAGCGCAAGACAATCCACTGCAACGCGGACTAAACCCTGTGCACTGCAGATAAGGTACGGCGTTTTTTTAATTTCCTGAAAAATACCGGTTTTGGAGATACGAGGATTCCGCCTGACAGCGACGATATGCTTCCACATATATCGTCAGCTAGACCTTCATACACTGATTTATTTTCATAGCTACTTCCAAGATTAGCTTGAATGCTCACATGGCTCCGAAGAGATATAAAGATGTAAGTCTCACACGTGCTCTAGGGCAGAGTGTCCTCCATTTTTCTGACAGTTTGGGAGAGAGGCGGGACAATAATGATAGTGGGCGGGGTTTTGTGTGATGTCGGCAATCAACAACTTGACTACAAATTCTTTGGTTAGTTGTTGGAGCAAAAATATTTTGCCATATTGTGTCTGAAATATCAGTTATTTGATATTAATTTCTTATTAATCTAACATTTGTCTATATTACATTGTTGTACGCAATTTCAGCAGGGATTCTGTGATTCGGTCCAATCTAATCTGTTATAACAGCACTGTTGCAGTATTTTCTGCAGAGTTTATCATAAGTAATGATTATGTTATTGAAGGAAAATTAGTGTATCCTCCATTTAAGCATGAAGGAAGATACAAGAGGGCACATATTTATACTCGAACTCTCTATTTACACTACAACATAACTGAAACACACACAACTTTTATTTCCTGTTTCTACCACTTAATATTTCAAAGAAAATTCATCCAAGGATTTGCAGTGTGAGCGGATCAGCCGACGCTCCTTTTTACCTTGTTAGTGTTAGCCTTTCTTGCCTGAAACACGCCGCTGGCATGGCGTCAGATTGCCTGTGTATCTGGGAATAATAATAGGGCCAGATGAAAAGGCTAATCAATAAGTCAAAGGGCCCCTGGTTATTCAATTTTGAAGTCTGTTGGGAGAAGCAGTGAGTGACAGCGAGTGTGCGGTTGGACTGGCAGGCATGTCTGTAGCAGGAGTGAATGAATGGCCCTGAACATTGACTAATTGATTTTAAAGGTCTTTGGTTTAATTTTGTCTGCCCTGCAGGCCAAACACGCACTAGATTAGAACTGTCTGGACAGTGCAGATGAGAGATATCTGTGTATTTCTTACTAAAATATGCAAAGTTGATTATTTATTGTAAAAGTTGCGAGTACAGTAGACTTTACATGGACAAAAAATACCCCCAAAGCCTGCAGTGAACAAAATTAATTATATGTGGTTTATTAAAGATGCCCTTCCACACAAAACTGTTTTTACTTGGATTTTTTGATATGTGTTAGTTCCATATGTGTTTGTGTTGTGTCGTGAATTTGAAAACGCACTGCTACCTCCCCGGTCAGTTCTAGCCACTTAAAAGAAATAAGGGGAGAAATCAGGTCAGTTGGAAAAGCTGGTCACTCTGACGTCAGAGTGACTGAGCTCATTACTATTCATGAGCTCTCCCACTTGAGACCACGCCCCCAGAATTCGTGTAGCTCAGTGAGTTTCCTATACAGCAAGGATGGCTGAACGTCAACGGGCTTGTGAAGAAGTCGTTCTGCTGCAATTCAAGGTGATTGTAAACAAATTTCCTCTAGCCTAGGCTACTTATTGCGCTGGGTGAATGAATAGTCATGCTCTCATATCCTAGCGGTTAGCCAATCAAAGCCAAGCAGCATAGCTCATTTGAATATTCATGAGAACTGGCGCAAATCGAGCTGAGTCTTCCTCAGGCTTTCTATACCACACTAGAATGGCTTGAAACAAGGTAACCAAGGCATTATTTCCACAAAAAAATGTTACAGAGTCCATGGTAAACTTCAGACATTACCACAAAAGTAATGAAATACGTGTGGCAGGGCATCTTTAACAAATTTTTTGACCACATAATTATGTTTGTTTGTTAATTTGTTTAGAATTAGTTGCCTTGGACACATCTGGCATGTTAAGATTTTAAGAACAGCTTGATTTACCTTGACAAATCAGAGGTAATGTCTTTAGTGTAGAAAAGCGTTTAAAAATAACCTTAAACCTCACAGATGTAGAATAAACTTCACTGATTTAACAGCAAAAAAAGAAGTCTAATTAATCAGAATGAAATCTGCTGTAATCAGTTATTGCTATATGAATTGTTTAAAAGCTCCAGCTCCCAATGGTTGTGTTTCAGCGGCAGCCGTGGCGAGCTGAGAGCCACAGTTTGCTCTGCCAGAGGCATTTCTGCAATATATCTGTGATTAATCCTCATAGTTCAGTGTTTTCCTTAGCAGGGGCTGATGCAGGAGTCATATCTGACCCCATGGGACTGAAATTTATGACCCATGAGCTGTTGCATTGCAAAGTTGCCTGCATTGTATTTCCCTTCTGTCTTGCTCCTTATTAATGGCCTCCAAACCGTTTTTATGAGCGGTGAAATGGATCATAGTGGCCATTTTGAGACACGCAAACACACAGTGGATGAGGTGTGGAGGTGATAACGGTGCGGTGCTAGAACATTGGAAGTGTAGACGTGTGTGTGTTTGTGGAACGGAGGTTGTAGAAATTTCGACTGATAGAAGTGTAAGATAAATCAGTGTGGCACTAGTGCCGGGAGTAGAGCAATAAAAATGCATTTGAAACTTATTTCTGTTCTAAATGAAAATCGAGCATTGTGTTCTTGATTCAGTGTTCAACAGGAGCAGAAGATCACATTAGGGCTTTTATAACTGCACTAAACCTCCGGTTATCATCATTTTTAACCCAGGCAGAGGAACGCTTCACAATTAAGAAGCAGAGTGGGCTCAAATGGTTGAAGCTGTGGGTTACCACTTAGTACTGTAGGTCATGGGTTCAAGTGCTAGTACTGCCAAACTGCCACTTCTATAACTAAGGCTCTTAATGCTTTCTGCTGTATTCTAGCTAACCCTATGCTCTGACTCCTCCTTCCTAATCTGGGATATGCAAAGAAAAGTATTTCACTTTGCTGTAATATATATGCAGCATGCGGAAAGTAAGGGCTTCTTCATCGAAGCAGAGTAGAGTCGAATGTGTATGAAACGGATGAACAACGCAGTATTAGGATATTACGACTAGATGCTCAAGAGACATGCTGTTATTTAACCCTTGTATCATGTTCAGGTCTGTGGGACCCATATTCATAAACATCATTCATTCATCTTCTACCGCTTATCCGAACTACCTCGGGTCACGGGGAGCCTGTGCCTATCTCAGGCGTCATTGGGCATCAAGGCAGGATACACCCTGGATGGAGTGACACCCCATCACAGGGCACACACACACACACTCATTTACTCACGCAATCACACACTACGGACAATTTTCCAGAGATGCCAATCAACCTACCATGCATGTCTTTGGGCCGGGGGAGGAAACCGGAGTACCCGGAGGAAACCCCCGAGGCACGGGGAGAACATGCAAACTCCACACACACAAGGCGGAGGCGGGAATCGAACCCCCAACCCCCAAGCCTGGAGGTGTGAGGTGAACGTGCTAACCACTAAGCCACCGTGCCCCCTTCATAAACATCAATAGTTTTGAAAAACTTTTGCTTCCTTGTAAATTTGTTGATTTTTTTTTCCAACTCATAACTGTGATTAATGTGATTTTCTTTTTTTTTATTAAATTTTATTAAAAAACAACAAAAAACGAGTAGCACTTCAATTAAAAAATGTGATGTAATAAAGGTAAAGGGCAAATATTAACCATATATGCTGTTTATATTGCTTGTAATTGGGATGAAGTAAACATCTGTAGAGTATTTTAACATCAAATTTTTGATTGTGTTGAATTAAAAACCCAAAAATGCAGCGGGTCGACCAGACCCACGAACACTGGCTGAGTAACAAAAATACGCACAATATATTCAGGCAGGCCACATAGTCAAGCTCGACTATCAGCTGATTGTCCAAAAAAAAAAAAAAAAAAAAAGTTTCTATCCCAGCCCATCAGCTGATCTGATTGCAACCCACCTCCTCCCCTAGCTCCTCCTTGAAACTTTGTGTTTAACTTAATCAGTGTCATTCTGTTGTCACTGATGCAGGCTCTGTTCTAATGGGGGGATTTTGTCTTGCTGCTTTCCCAGTTAAATGGGAGATTGTCCCCAGAAGCTGCTGCTGTTCCCTGACTAGCTTTCATGGAGCTCATGAAAAGGATGGGGAATTCAGAACAGAGCCATACCGCCAAATGTAAATTTTATAAGCTTGCATATAAAAATTTAAATATATGTCGAAAAGTATGGTCTTTATTTTGACTCAAGTGGTCCTGACTGAAATAAACATTATTAAGCATTTCATGTAAGTTTTATCTTAGTATTAGTTATTTTGCTTATCCATTAGAGCAACACTAACCCAAACCCTAACTAAAGTCAACTTCAGTCATAATTTGGTAATATTTTTATTGATTCGGATTATATGCTGCCTCGCTTTTTACACGGATTTACCAGCAACAGTCACGACCTGCTCGTATACACAAGAGAACATCTGGTCTCACTTAAAAACTGAGCTGGAGCCTTTGACACTCAACTGCAAAGTGACTGTTTGTACCTGATAAGACATGCAGAAGCGAACAGTGTTAGAAACAAGACCGTCAGTGGTAGAGCTGCTCTTTGAAATCTTTAAGGGAGGTTCTGCGGTTTCTCGCTTACACGACAATCTGCGTTTGTTCATTTTGAAATAGGAGCTTTTTTTATATAAAATATTATATCCTGCTGCTATTTAATTATTTCCATTAGTGCAAAATGTAAGGAGATGTTTGTTGAACTTTCACGGATGGAAGCTTCTAGAATGAGGAAAGAAAGCGTCCTTTAATAATCTCTATCACTGGAATTCTAAAGAGATAAAACGTGTTTATAAATGAATCAAAAAATGTACATTTTTGCCAAACTGGTGTGGTCCAATAAGAATAAAGCATGACATGCTTTTATTTTAAATCTCAACCCTTGCATGTTGTTCGTATTTTTGTTACTCCGCCAGTGTTCGTGGGTCTAGTCGACCCGCTGCATTTTTAGGTTTTTAATTCAACACAATCAAAAATTTGATGTTAAAATACTCTACAGATGTTTACTTCATCCCAATTACAAGCAATATAAACAGCCTATATGGTTAATATTTGCCCTTTACCTTTATTACATCACATTTTTTAATTAAAGTGCTACTCGTTTTTTGTTGTTTTTTAATGTAATGTAATAACATTAAATGTAATAAAAAAAAGAAAATCAAATTTAATCAAGTTATGAGTGGGAAAAAATCAACAAATTTACAAGGAAGCAAAGTTTTTCAAAACTATTGATGTTTATGAATATGGGTCCCACAGACCTGAACATCATACTGTACAAGGGTTAAAAATGAACGTTCATTGACTCTGCTTGACTTTGGTCCACACAATCCTCACATCGTTGATTTCTTAAATCTCCGAAGGGACAAATCATGTGTGCCTTTTCTTTAAGACTTTATATAATCATGCTTTATGACCAGAATAACAGGGAACACCTTTAGTCATTAGAGGTGAAATGAGACACAACCTTCATTGTTATAGAAGGTTCATAATTGATGCGAGTTTAATTCCTGTGAGCTAATAAGCTATAAATCAGAGGTCAAGAAGTGTCACTCTTTTATCTGCACTCTATCACTTAGCTTTCTCCATCTTTTCTCTGCTCTCTCACTCACTCCCTCTGTTACTGTATATTACAATCACTCCTTTCTATTCATATTCAAACAAACAGGAAAGAAAGGAGGACACACACACACACACTCCTCTCTTTAGATGATTATTCTTTCTTTACTGTCCCACAACAGGTACATGCTCTCCTGAGACAGAAAGTGGGGCACAAAACAGATTCCAGGTTTAAACTTTTAACTGAAATCTCTTTATCATCTCCTGGATTTCCTGGTTATACCAAGCTGTAAGAAAAAAAAGCACACTTCAGACTTCAACTCTTCACACAACACTTATAGACCAGATTCCTGTTTCTAATTTTATGAAGATTTTTCTTTTGACCATCCTGATGTTCCACTTCTCCTTTGAGTTCTCATCACTTGGAGGCCACTCGCCACTGCTGAGGATGAATCTTCTCAGAGAGTTTTTCCTCACATCCGTTGCCTCTGGCTTGCTCATAAAGGACAAATTTATTAATGTAAAATGTAAATCCTGGATTTTTTTAATTTCTGTAAACCTGCTTTGTGGTCATTTCAATTATTAGTGCTATACAAATAAAATTAAATTGAATCGAATCGTATCACGTGCGATGTGACGTTATTTTTCTCCTAAGCTAGATCGAGACGGTGTCCGAGATTTTGCTAACTCGTATTTTCTGTGGTGTTCAAACCTCATTTATCATCGTATTATAAGAAAACACTGAATATATGACATTATTATGAGAAAATGTTTTGAAAGTAAAAGAAAAAAATTGAAAAAATTGTTATCGCGATTAAATTTCATGTAGTAACAAGAGAAACTAACACTAACATCTCATTGTGGTTTCAGCTAAGCATGAAGTAAAATCGAATTAATTCATTTTCTCAACATAACGTGACGTTTTTTATATAATGATGCGATTTTGTGATTTCCTATTAATAACACAGCGCTTTGCTCATAATAACACAATATTTTCTTCGAATAAAAGGTAATATTTCCTTATAACATTTTAATATTATAATATTCTAACATAATGCATCGTTTCTTGTGATTAATTCTATTATTCCTAAATACATCTTTTTTTTTATAACAATATAGTATGTTTTGCAACAGCACAATAATGAGATTTTCTCATAATAAAATATCTTATGTGATTTCTTTTCCTCAAAGTAACACGATATTTTCCTGTAATGGTGGGATGATTTTCATATAATAATTCAAATTAGAGATTAAATGATTGATTTACAGGTTTAAAATTACATTACAGAGATCACGACCAGGTTGATTGCTCTGAAAGTAACCAAGTACAAAATAAAAGTATTAAAACAAACAGAATTTATAAATCTATAACGGTAATATTAACGCCTGTTCCATTCCCACTGTGTCTTTATTTAAACCATGTTCTGGAGCAGCGGAGAAGATTTTCCTTCTCTATTTCCATCTATTTATATATAAATAAAGAAATAAGATACTGTAGGCGTTTTCATAGCAATTGTATAGATATTAAATATAAATATTCATGAGAAATCAGCAGGAAGAAATTCTTCCTGAAAGCATTTACCAACTGCAGAGGTTTAGCAAACCCATCTGTCACCACAGACAGTCAGGAGTGAGGAGTGAAGATTTAATTTTAAGCTTGAATACCCTTCTTAAACCACACATGGAATTACTCCTGAAGACCTCTGCAGTGTGTCACCTTAATAAATATGGCAGCAGTTAGGAGCTCGCTTTGACCAAAAAAAAACCTTGAAAACCTTGAAATCTGAAGGAAGACTCCAAAAGCACAAGCTTTGTGGAGTTTGAAAGCTCAGACCTGCAGGCTTTCATGTTTGCTTGGACAAAGAAAAAGGTTGTTTTTGTTGTGTTTTAAGGAGCTTACCAAAGAACAAGACGATAGCTCTCGAAAAATAATTGTTTTTTTTTTCCCTTACTGAGTTAAATCTTAAGCGGACGGTTGCATACTGTATAAATACGCTAATAGTCGGTGTCCAATAACAGCATGTCAAGCATGCGCTTTCTGTCTACAGTACAACACATCAGTTTAACAATGATTACGATTTGTTACAGAAAAAGCATCATGCTTTATATATGTTTCTAGTTACAGTATGGTTCTGACTGTCAGCCATCCATCAAAAATAGCTTGTTTCTGTTATCACTTACTTCGAAGCATTTTATCCGTTACATGTTATACATGTTATACGTTATAATCAAGTTTCCTCACCAGCCTCTTTAATAAGACATTGTAATTAGATATTGTTGCCTTGTCAAATGTACAGATTATCCTATAACTGTTACAAAGCACTAACAGTGGAAAGTAATTTCAAAAGCCCTTTTTTATGCAATTGTTTATGTTTATATGAAGTAGACACCAATATGCAAGTTGTTACCAGATGTGGCAATAAGTCCTGGTTTTTCAAGTCCCAAGTCAAATCCCAAGTCAAGTCCCAGTCAAGACAGGCAAGCTCAAATTCAAGAGATAGAAGTCCAAGTCAAGTCAAGCAAGTACCGTGTCAAGTCCCAAGTCAAGTCAGTGAAGTTCTAAGCTAAATTCATTGCAAAATTCTAAGTCAAGTCCCATGTCATGACCAGTGTTGGGCAGTAACGCGTTGCTAATAACTTGAATAAATAACTTGAAGTAAGGCGTTACTGTAATGCAGTTACTTTTGACAGTAACTAATACTCTAACGCTTTACTTTTTAAATAAAGTAACTCTGTTACCGTTACCATACGGTGCATTTGTCTGTTACTTTTTTAAATTAATTCATTTTGGCTGTAGTGTAGCCTACAGACTAACCTGTTTACAACAGCAACGCATTGTAGGATTGGTGGATACCAACCTGTAAACACGAAGAAGACGCCACGCTGTGGGCGTGTTTCCGTTTATTCAAGTATGTGCGGCAGTAACGGCGAGTCAAGGCGAGAGTTTCTCAAAGTGGAAATATTTTCATTATTTCACTTTAGTTGAGCATAAAGACAAAAAACTTTTAGTCAAATGTAAGCTGTGTCTTTCTGGTTCGAAGGTCCTATCTACTTCGATAAACAGCAACTCCAATCTGGAGGTAGAAACCAAATGTCACGACGAAGCTAGAAGCTAACCCTGTGTCTGTGGACACACTCGAACTGAGTCAAGCCCCTCCAGCCAAACAACAGCAGCTAGATTTTAACCGGACTGTTAGCCAGGGACAGATCAACAATCAGTATTGTGTTTGTATAGACCATAACGCATAAAAGGGCATTAATGGGAACATTAAAGAACGTTCTTTAAAAAAGTAACTAAAAAGTTACTTTTAACAGTAACACTTTTTGGTTTAAAGTAATCAACAAAGTAATGTTACTTTTTGAATGAAGTAACTAGTAACTGTAACTAGTTACTATTTCTTAGTAACTAGCACAACACTGGTCATGACAAGCAAATACCATGACAAGTACCAAATCATTTCCATTGTCAAGTACCAAGCCAAGTCCCAAACTGGGTCTGACCAATCAGAAGTACTGTAGGAATACATCGGTGCAGTGGAATAATAAAGTATATTGAGTTTGGCTTATATTGATGTATCTTAAATCTACAATCTAATTTGTTCTGAAACTGACTTTCGTATGTTCCTCATATTTTTATTTCATATTTAACTAGATTACTTCTACATTTAATACCGAACAAATCTTAAACCGAAATCTCTCCAAAAGGATTAAGAAGCATTGACTTTTAGAGAAACCTCTTCCTTCATTTGACTAATTAGCTCTGATTATACAAATAAGAGGAAAATTGGATAATTGTGGGTTGAGTTAAATTGGTGGATGAATTCAAGTGTGCAGCAGAAATTTAGGTTGTATTTTTATTCTTTGGGAGTGACAAAAAACAACTATGCTTTTGGAAACTGATAGATATAACATCTGCTAAGAGTAAACATTCCATATTTAAAAAGAAAATGTTCTTTTTGTGTTTTTGTCCAGTGTTATCTTCAGACAGCTTCAGAAAAGTGTCCAGGCTGAGCTAGCATCCTGTCAAACATCAGAAAGAGGCTGAGCCGTAGACATAAGAGGAGCACGCGATGTCATATTAGAGGAGAGATGCAATGAGTGATCCATTTGTGCTAGAAAATCAGTCCATCTAGGCAGCTGGGGCTTCTTGGCATCTTGGCATCAGCTACAGACACACTTCGGCCTGACTTGAATTACAAACACGTTGGTATTCAGGCAGAAAGAGAGAGAAAATTCCTTATGAACGCCATGAAAACATTCACCATCATCGCCAAAAATGTCCCGATGTTTTTCTGCTTTCTGAAATATGTGTCTGTCTCGTCTGCATCTAATGAGCAGCCGATCTTGTCAGCATCTGTTTGTGTAGTATCTGTGCTGCATTGTGATCCACAGGATGTTACAGGGTGAAATTTGAATAGAAGGCCTGAAAATGTCATATTTATATAGAGCTCCAAAGATTATTAGCTAAACCACTGAATTGGAGCTGGATTGGCAGGAGGTTGTTTGCATTGGGATTACATCATTCATACAGCCAAGTTTGGGTTTGTGGGATTAGTAAAAGGCCAAAGAAAATGCAAATTTGGATGTAATTTGGGAATGTTTTTAAAATTAATCTAAATATCAATTGCATCTTGGGAGAATTAAAATGTGATTAAACTTATCCAACTTATTTCACAGGCATTCCACAATATTACATTTAATTGGAAACTAATGAAACATGAAATTTGGGTAATATTTATTCGAGATTACCTGAGGACTAATAAATGATTCAGAAAACACAAAATGTTTAACTAAACAGCTGTTAATCTCAGACAGTTCTTGAAAGATTATATCGAACTGTTATGCAAGATTGGAATTAGAATGATTACAAAATCTAGCAGATGTATTTTTTTTTCATGTTCTTCATATTTTCCATATTTTTTGTACAAGTAAAGAATTAAAAAAAAAAAAAAAAATCCACAATATTTTTTTTCAAAGCACCCTGACTAACTGCCTAGTAAGGTTTACGGTGGTATCATTTCAACTCTTATTTTGTTTATGTCAAATACAAAATAAAATAAACTAAATTTATAAGAATCTATTAAAAAACCCTTTGTGTCTTTCTCTAATTGAGACCAGTTATGAACGTTAGAACCTTTTTCATTATCGTGTGTTTTTTTTTTTCCAGTTTAACCCATGTAAGTTGTTCAGGTCTGTGGGACCCATATTCATAAACATCAATAGTTTTGAAAAACTTTGCTTCCTTGTAAATTTCCTTGTTCCTTGCTTCCTGTTGATTTTTTCCACTCATAACTTGATTAAATTTGATTTTTTTGAAATTTGAATTACATTTTATTAAAAAAAACAACAAAAAATGAGTAGCACTTTAATTAAAAAATATGATGTAATAAAGGTAAAGGGCAAATATTAACCATATATGCTGTTTATATTACTTGTAATTGGGATGAAGTAAACATCTGTAGAGTATTTTAACATCAAATTTTTGATTGTGTTGAATTAAAAACCCAAAAATGCAGCGGGTCCAGCAGACCCACGAACACTGGCTGAGTAACAAACATACGAACAACATACAAGGGATAAACTAACCCATTACCACTTGTAGCCTCATCTGTTGTGCATTTTAAGATGCTGTTCTGCTCAACGTGGTTGAAAAGAGTTGCTATTTGAGTTAACATAGCCTTCCTGTCAGTTTAAAGCAGTCTCCGCTGACCTCTCTTATCAGTAAGCTGTTTCCACCCTTCAGTGGATGTTTTTTTCTTATCCATTCTGTGTATGGATGAATAACTTAAGCTCTTGACCTTTCTCTTTGTGATTGTACACACTGGTTTGTCATCAGATAATTGGCTGATTGGATATTTGTATGAATGAGCTGAAGGTAAAGGTATTCCTTTTAACACTTATGCAGGTTTGACATTTGGATGATTCCCACCCATCTTCAATGACTAACAGGAGGTGCATCCAAACACACACAAGAATTCCAGCTCATTTTACAAATTGGTTTTCTCAGTGAATTTATATAGTTTTTCCATGGCTTCATGCATTATTTTTACAAGTAAGATTTTTTTTTTTTTTTAACTTTTGCATCTATAAAGTCCATAAATGTCCTTAGTAACTGCCTAAAATGAAGCTACTAGTTTTTAAATTATTTTAGAGAATAATGGCGATTAAAGAAAATATGAGTTATAGTTATATATCAGAAAATATAGAAGTGGTTAGGAAAGAAACGCTAGCTAGAATTTTTGTTGTTGTTGTTTTTTTTTTTTTTTTATATACCATTCATCAACTCTAGACAGTTAACTGAAGCCCTTGACCTTTATCTGTATGATTGTAAGCTCTAGTTTGCCATCACATAATTGGCTGACTGTATAATAGTACGAAAGAGCCGGGGTAAAGATGTTCCTGTTCAAGTGGCTACTGCGCTTGTATGTATATTCATGAAATATGACTAACAATTTCTCTTTCTGTGACCATGTCTGAGTACTTGAGTTGTGTCTGAATATGTCTGAGTATGCTTTTTAAACAGTAATAGCTGCAGAGATCAGCTTCGTTTCTGCAAAATGCTTTATAATTTTGTAAACCAAAAGTTTAGTTGCACTAGTTGACTCTTTTCTCAGTCAGTAAAAATAATCTGACTGTCTGTCTAAGACGCTGCAGAGACATCTTTTTTTTTGCCTTTGAGAAAGTAAAAACTTAAGTTTGTGAGAATCTGAAGCTCAGTGTATGAGAAAACGTAAGCTAGACATTAAAGTGTGTATACCCAGTGCACTCTAATCAAAGGATTTGAAGTCCTGAAAGAAGGGTATCATTTTCTATTCTTACTTCTTCCATTTAGGTACAGGTTTAAAATTCTACAGCTTGTACTGTCAACCAATCCCTTCACTCGTTAACTCTTTATAAAGTTGCACTGTAATGATTTCAGGGCAGCTTAGTACGTTGAACTTTGCATTTTACTGCATGATGAAATAATATGGATCCAAAGTAATAAATATGTTCATTTTGTATAGATTTCACTTGAGGTTTATAGTGCTGGGTTTGAATCACAGCCATTTTTTGAAAAGATGTTTTATGAAAGCACCAAACGTCAATGTTACCAATAACGAACAAACTATATGTCCAAAAGTATGTAGATGTCTGTCCAATCCCAGCCATAAAGTATGTGCTTGTTAAACATCCAATTACAGATTTATTTACCATTGTTGTTATTGTAACAATAACTCTTCTATGAAGTCTTCCCACTAGATTTTGGAATATCGCTTGGGGATTTGTGCTCATTCAACCACAAGGCCGTGACAGCATCAACATTAGTGGCATCGGGCACTGATGCTTGTCAAGGACACCTGTCACACTGCCTTTGTTCAATTTCATTCCAAAGGTATTCACTGGATTGAAGGTCAGAGCTCTGTGCAGGTCTTTTAAGAGTTCCACATATTGGGGGGGTTATGGTAAGGCATCCACATATTTTTATGTGGATATAAATAGTCTACGGTCCTCTGGTTAAATTTGTAGGTTTTTATGGTGTAAAAACACAAAACCAAGATAAATCATGTAGATCTTTATCCTCATTTGATATAATATACGAACCAACACGTTTCACAGTTATTTCATAGGATCTTACGTCTGGGCTCTGATTTTGAAAATGTAAGACACTGATTTTCCTTTGTTCCCTTGCTTTGGGTTGTTATTGTGCTGAAAAGACAATCTCTATCTTCAGCTGCCTGACAGAGGCCTACGGGGTTTGTGCCAAGTAGATTGGTATTTTTGAGAGAAGCCACCTCGGAGAATGCTGCTGCCACCACCTTGCTTCGGTATCCATCATGATAGTGTTGGTGTTCTTTGAGTGATAAGCACCAAAAAATAAATAAATAAATAAATAAATAAATAAATAAATAAATCTTTTAAACTTATGCCAAAATAAATCTACTACGGTCTCATCAGAATCTTAAACATTTTAACATATAGTTTGGGGTGATTTTGGCAGACAATAGACTAATTGCCCAATTCGATGTCCCAAAGGGATGGCCAATGAAAATGACTGATTTTGGCTACCTGCGTAGAATATCTTTACTTATTTTTATATATATATATATATATATATATATATATATATATATATATATATATATATATACATTATATATATATATATATATATATATATATATATATATATATATATATATATACTGTATATATATATATACAGTATATATATATATATATATATATATATATATATATATATATGTATATGAAAAAATTAAGCAGTTTTCTTATTATTTTCTCATAGCCAGCTATGCAGTACACAGTTTTGGATTCAGATAAATGAGTGTTGGAGGCTGCAGGAAGAAGATGAAAAAAAGCTCGATTGAAATTATTTTTCATTGATGTGCTGGATTAATGGCACTACTGCTTATCCTGCAGCATTTGTCCAGGAAAGGACAGCATATTTCATGTGACACTTCATCTGCCACAAAAGCAGACGAGCAGAAACCCTACCAAACTTATAAATCAGCCAACAGTGTAAGAGAGAGAGAAAGAGAGAGAGACAGACATAGAGAGAGAGAGAGAGAGAGAGAGAGAGAGAGAGAGAGGTTCCAAGTTTACTGATCAGGTGTCTTTCTTACCTGATTGAAAGTGAATGAGTTCCTCAGTGTGACTTTGCATAATCTATTTGCTGAAACCTTAGTGCTCTCCTAACCTCTTTATCCCTCTTTCTTCCTCTATCAACAGCTTTAAAATGTCAGACCTGCTTTCCCCTGAAGATTATGACAAGGATGCCGTACAATTTGACCTCGCCAACCCAGCCCTGTGACGGCTCTGACTCATTATCTATGGCAGGCGCCTGTGCCATGAAAGATCATATCTTAAATACTGTATTCAAGCCCTGTATATGAGACAATGCTTATAAGAATATAATAATTATTTAATGTAAAAATGTATACATTAAAAGTAAAAACCACACTTTCTGTAAGCTCCCAATCCTAATGCACATCTTTATTCTTGTTTCACCTATATTCTCGGTGAATTTCAAAGAATCTGGCCATATGCCTTGTTCTTTGTCCGCTTCAGTTGTTCTATGTTGACTGCAATGATTGTTATCTAGAAACCCTAGGTATTTAGAGTTAAACCTGATAAAAGCCAATGAGCTATGCGCTTTAGTAACATATAGCCGTGGCATGAACACTTGAATCTTAAAGTACTCTTTTCTTCACAGACTTGCATGAATTCACAAAACCATGATTTTGACTCCACACTGAATCCTCGAAAAAGCGTAAAATACACAGTACACAGTTTCGTCTTGTTTCCTGCAAACACCATTTGACTCAGCTCTTCACCTCACCATCAATATGTATATTCACCGTCTCAGCTGGAGAGAGATCAACCATCTCATCCTTGCAATATCGTTGGAAACATATTTCTTGTGCAACTGAAGAAGAATCAGTTTATTTAGTTCCAAAATGATCTCCTTAATATTATGATCTGATTTTGTATTTATTCTGCATGCCACATTAACCTTACTTCTACCAGCTACGTTTGCACATTTATGATCACTTCTAAAATATTTAAATGTTGGAAAGCAGATATATGTGAGGTTACTAATGTACTGAAATGTCAGCTTGGATACATATCATGAAATACAGAACAAGGAAGTATGATTTTGTTAGACAAATACCAACGAGGCAGACTTGTAATAAAATGCTAATTGATGGTTACATAACATAGTAAAAAACACTTTAACCCTCTGAGGTCTAAGGGTATTTTTAGGGCCTGGAGAAGTTTTGTCGCACAAACTGGACTACAATAATATGTGAGCAGCATGTATGTACATGATTGTGTTTTTGAGAAAACAATGTTTATGTGTGGTTAGTGGTTATTTTAAATCACTTGAATAAGGCTATAAAACACATACAGAACATTGGTTCACAAGACTTTTGAGTACTGGATCTTGTAGCCTAGAGTTTTTGCTTCAAAATTATGTGAAAATCATCTTGTTTACTCGCTCACAGAAAACAATATATTGTAATATGGAACATACTAATCTGAAGGATGTGAGATCAAATCTCATGGCCACCAGTCTACCACCACTTGGCCCTTGCGCAGTGTCCTTAACCCTCAACTGCTCAGTTGTGTGAAAGAAATACTTGTAAATTGTTCTTGATAAGGACCTACATTTGCTAAGTAAATGTAAATGTAGAGAAAACATTAGACAGACAGGCAACCTGACTAGATGACAACATTGAACGATTTGTTAATGTACTGTGACTTAGGAGTGAGTATCACTATTGTGCAGATTGAATAATAGCAAGTATTGTTGTAGTTTGTGATTTTGATAAAGTTCAAGGCATATACAGTGCTTGACTTTTGTGAGAAAGTGAAAAGGGTATAAAGGCAATGTGTATAACAAATGCAGCAGGGTGTGTGGGTGTTTATCTTCTGCTTGTCTAAAAGAGTCGCTGTGGACTGAAACACTTTTTATGAAAGCAGAACTGTTTTTTGTGACAAGAAATGTGCTATGCAAAAGATTTTCACTAGAGTAAAAGTCACTGTAGACATGTATTTACGTGTTTCTCTCTCTATCTGCCAGCGAGAAGTGCTTAGCAAGCCACTATTTTGGTTAAAGGGTTATGGGGAAATCTAAGTGCCAAACTTCCCTTGGGTCTGCTGTGCTCTCAGAGTGCTCTTGAATTATACTGCTCCCAGTTTACACAATGTTTACTTGTGCCGAAACCTGAAAACTACTCAGAGCATACGGAAAGTAAAGTTGGGCCTTCTACCCAAACACCAGCTTCTGCAGGGCCACAGGTGTATGGGTCTTTGACCAAGGGCTTTTGACTCTTCTGTCAATTATGGCACTTTTGCTCAACTAGTGGCTTTTCTGCCGTTCCCCATGTAACTGTTGAACATACTGGAGATTTTGTCTAACATAGGGCTTTATCCAGTCAGGAGGTTCTGCCTAACATAGGGCTTTATCAAGTCAGGAGGTTCTGCCTAACATAGGGGTTTATCCAGTAAGGAGGTTCTGCCTAACATAGGGCTTTATCCAGTAAGGAGGTTCTGCCTAACATAGGGGTTTATCCAGTCAGGAGGTTCTGCCTAACATAGGGGTTTATCCAGTCAGGAGGTTCTGCCTAACATAGGGGTTTATCCAGTCAGGAGGTTCTGCCTAACATAGGGGTTTATCCAGTAAGGAGGTTCTGCCTAACATAGAGGTTTATCCAGTAAGGAGATTCTGTCTAACATACTTTAGGGCTTTATCCAGTAAGGAGGTTCTGCCTAACACGGGGCTTTATCCATTCAGGAGGTTTTGCCCAACATGTGGCTTCCTACAGTCAGGAGGTTCTGGCCAACTTGGGGCTTCATACAGCAGGAGGTTCTGTCCAACACGGGGCTTCATACAGTCAGGAGGTTCTTCCTAGAATTTGGCTTTATGTAGTCAGGAGGTTCTGCTGAAAATTCAAACACCGATTGTCAAAATACTACGCCTCAAAGTATGGATTCTTCTCAACAAATGGCTTTCACCCAGATTGGTCCTACCCTTAACCAGGGGTTTTGCTTAACTAGGAACTTGTACCCCAAATACAGCTTCGGCCTTAATGTTATTCCATCATTAATGTCTAAACAGCAGCTGCTTATGCTTTTGATGCCATGTCTGAAATCCCACAAGATGAATTGAAACTCTAAACTCTGCACATACAAATTCAGTCATGATAAACATGCGCTGGGGAAAACTCCAGGCTTCTAAACATGCCTGCTGATATCCTCAGGGCAAAGTTGTGGTGCATTGTGGGAAAGAGCTACTGACAGGGGATCTCCATCATTTTGGACATCAGTCAGTTTGTGCCTGAGGAGTGTAGGAGCTGAAAGAGTCACCAGATGGTGGTGAGGAACGTGAGAAGTAATTAAGCCCTCCAACTGAAAAAGTCTCTAATTGATCATCTGACGTTTTTGAGTCTCATTCATGGAATAAAGATGGATCAGTGGATTGTGTCCCCTGTGTGTGTGTGATGTATGATGTCATTATCTCTTTGTTCAGTCAACAGCTATAGAGATATTCTCAAATATTTCTCAAGACTATGGTTGGGTGAGAAACATCATTACTCCATCATCTTCCTGAAAAACATCCAGAGCTGAAGTGAATATCCAGGCAAACAATTATATCAAAGCACACATTCTAACTAGTTAGCATTTTAGTAACTAGTAGCAGCTATAGCATTGCTACTAGTTGGGATCCCAATTAGCTTAATTTTACTTATTACAAAATTCATCTTATTGGCAAAAAGTCATTTCAGCCTGAGACTCCACATTCTCTCTTCCTGTATTAAGGTTATTTTAACGAGGATATTTTCTTGCTTTTTTATGGCATTGTTCAGCTGAACAGTCATACACACAGTCACACAGTCATAAATTGTGTGGATTTCTTGGTTTCATATTATTATGTTACTTTGCTTTCAAACTGATATTTATATTGCATGCCACATTAACCTTTAACATTAGTTCTTCTAAAATTACTTGTAAGCTATTAATGTTTGAAAGCACAAGGCTTTTTTAAAGTTGACTAATCAGTTTCAATCTCAGTTTGGAAATTGGTTGAAAAAAAAAAAACAGAAACAAAAATGTATAAAATAAAGAAGAATGATTATATATTTACTGTTTTTGCATTCAGCACCTTAATCTGAATTTCACATTTTCTATATTTTTCTCATATAGTCAGAAATGCACATTCAAACAGTACAATTGTCCAGAATTCATACATTAAGCAATTTTACAATATTTTGACATGTACAGGCTCACAGCTTGTGAAATATTCCTGATATTATGACATAAACGATTAACCAGATTACGATCAGTTACTTAATTAGTGTCATTAGCTCCATGGTTCTTAAAGTAGGGAACTAAACTAGAGACCTCCATTGGTATGTGATCCATTGGTATATAAATCTGTTCTGAGTGGTTTATGGATTTTGTTTTAAACCCTTGCCGTACTTTTCTAATTGTCATAAACAGATGGATTATTTCATGGCTTCAAGACTGATAAAAATGATTCAGCACACTGTTGACTTTCAGTGTAAGATAGTGGCTTCAAGTTTGAGATGCTTGTGGACAAGCTCATGCGACATCTTCAGAGAGCAAAAATAAGTTTGATATCCCCATTTACCTTGAAGATAAAAACATTTGTGTGAAAAAAATGATTTATTGTTTGTTTGTTAATTTTCTGAGTTACTCCTAGTAGGAAACCAGAATGGATTCTTGGGATGAGAGTTTCCTAGACAGTACTAGAGTTTATTATTTATTTATTCACTAACCTATAGCAAACTTCCATACTGCAGGTCAATTTGTGCCTGTAAATATGTGTGTTGCTTGTAATATGTATGTGTCATAAGAACAGCATCACAACTTCCAATTCCAAAATCCAATTTAACTTCAGTGTGTACAAAAAATCTGATCCGTTTTATTCAATTTCCGACAAAATAATACTCTCTTAAATGCAGCACATCTTCTATTGTCTTCACAATATATTTTTTTTCTTTTAATTTCTGCTTCCGGTTAAAAGGTTACAGTTAAGTCTGGCCTCCTTAATACACAAGAAAAAAAAAATTCATTCACATTTGCTGAAAATTACTGTTTACAAATGTAAATGTCAATACATTCATTAGGGATTAAACTCCACAATGGGCTACCTCTTGGTATTTCAGATCATAATGACCACTTAGAATATGTTTTTGAATGAACTGCATATGCTCTTTTTTCTTGTTCACTGTAACCTAACCTATAACCTCTCTATAAACATAATAACTAACAGACAAAAATCCTAAATGTCACAATGTAGAAAAGACAAATCTACTTGACTCTCTGTTGCTTTCTTTTAACTAATTGCCTGACTCAGTCACTAACTTTTGGTGTATGGCTTCCTGTTATGCTTAATATCATATAATCATGAAACAAAGTCCCAGTTACAATTGGAATCTTTACTTACTTTGAATGTAATTTGCTGGAAACAAAATGATGTGACAATGGAAACCAAAATCATCAACGCATTGAGGTTTAGATTTAAAATCACACTGAAAATCACAGTAAAATAAAGTTCAAGTTGTTGGTTGTGTGTGTGTGTGTGTGTGTGTGTGTGTGGGGGGGGGTGAATACTTACGCAAGTCTATGTAAATCTACAAGATGTCTATGAGAGCTGTAGACTGTCCTTCTAACCCAAGAAGATCATAAATTATTCATATAAATGTAAATTCCTAGGAACAAAGCTGCGATTAAAGCCAAGTATCGATCCTAAAGCGTTCTCTAACCTTACATAACTTTACATAAATTCTGCCGCATACATTATGGAAAGTTTGTCGTTTTCAGAACTATACAGTATACAACAAATTATAAAAATATGTATCATGTAAAATGTTTTAGAAAAACACATACTACAGTAGCTGCATATCCTCTTAAATAATTTCAGTTGTTAATATTAATCGTGCAGCTTTGTGTTTGTATTTGATCCACGTTCTGAATCGTTTGAGAAAGTTGTTTACAATCACATTTCTAGATGCGACCGATGCCAAAAAAATAATGAGCTGTAATAAACTTTTTTTTTATAATTAAGTCAAAAGTTGCATTATCCACTGCCATTGTTTTTCAGTTTTTAATCACCATTCGGTTCATGCCAAGTAAAGCATACAAGATGTTCTTATAAAAAGTGTTAGCCTGTTAAAAACAGAAAGGCTCAATTATCCATTTAACTCCAGCTCAAAGTAGGTTTAAAAATTCCACCAAATACTTTTTGATCTTACAATCTGTGCAAGTTTCTTATATATGTTAAATTATTATATATATAATAATGTGAAGTTGGAGCATTTATTACATTTATGGCATTTGACAGATGCTCTTATCCAGATCTTCTTGCATTTTCAATAATAGAAGTCTTTATTTTTCGTACAGTACATATACATTACTGCACAGTGAAATTCTGCTTAGCATACCCCACCTTTTGGAGGTTGGGGTCAGTGCACAGGGTTAGCCATGATACAGAACCCCTGGAACAAAGAGCGCATTAAGTGCCTTGCCCAAGGGCATCACAGTGGCAGCTTGGCAGTGCTGTGGCTTGAACTCCAATCCTCCAATCAGCAACTCAAAGCCTTAACCACTTGTGCCACTCAATCATTTTATTCAACTGAGCAATTGAGTGTTAAGGGTCTTTCTTAGTGGACCAGCAGTGGTAGCTTTGTGGACCTGGGATTCAAACTCACAACCTTCCAAGCAGTAGTCCTTATCACCTTAACAACTAAGCTACCTCATCTCCAACTTATTATAGCCTGAACTGTATCACATGCTCCCTCTGATCCTATCAGCTGGTCCAAGGGTACAAGGAAGGTACGCATCAAGACTCTTATGTGTATCTTTCACCTTGGTGGTGGACTCAACTTCCACTAGATATTTTCACAGCTGAGTTACTGGCTGTATTCAAATTATGCCCCAACAACTTAAGTGTAAATTAACACAAAGAACAAAGAAGAACAGAAGTGGAAGTGACTTTGGAATCCAGATCAGTGATTGAAAAGAATGGCTATTGTGAGTAAAGCGCAGATGTGCTGATGTGTACAGCTGTAGGGCAAATTGTACAATACTGTACATGTAGTGTAAAAAAGATATTGTGCAAAAAAAACAACATAACAGGTAATGTGTGCTCTATAGGTGAGTCTAGACTTTTTATTATGTGCAGTTCCAAAATCAGCATAAAAGTGCCATTAGAGTCTGCTGTTTCTATTCAGATATAATACTGAGTTTATAAGGATCTTTTCGAGTCTGTAAGAATGCCTTTCATAATTAGTGTTCAGTGCATTAGGGAAATTAATTTTCTACATAAAATGAGCGTAATTGGATTTTTTCGAAGAATCGGTGTTGGCAGAATGTAAAATGGCAGTGAATAATTGAGAAGGATTGAATAAACACGGCTGCAAGGTGAAGGAGAAAAACATGTTAATGTGACAAGTAGACATTGGATACAACAAAAGAGAGAGAGAGAGAGAGAGAGAGAGAGAGAGAGAGAGAGAGAGAGAGAGAGAGAGAAAATGAGTGACAGAACTCAAGGTATCACAAATGGCAAATATAATTAAATTCTTTTGCTCACAAAAAGCTCAGCACCTTAGAGACACAGCTGCACCCTTCAGACTGGTGTACATCTTCCACCCTTGAAAAACACTGACTTTCCTGGATAACTTTAATCTTTAGGGCAGATTATCAGCTGCTTTTGTGATATCCATTTTTTATTTTATTTTCTGCGGCTGGACTGGTTTTAGGTCATGTTTCCTCTGAATACTAAGTAGGGTGAACAAAAAAACTTTGATCCATTATGATGTTTGATGTTTAATGCTAAAAGAAAGAAAATCCAAATTTTCCATCTGTACTTCCCACAACAATTACAAAGACATTATTTGATAAAACCGTGTTTAATGACACCAAAAGATTACATGAAAGCGCTGATTATTGATTAAAAATGTGACAGGAAATGAATGACATCACATTTACATTTGTTCATTTATAGCAGATGATTTTATGATTGTAAAAATGACATATCAAGCAGAGGACAATACCAGTAATACTAATAGAGTTCTATCACTATGGGAAGTTATATAGCGATTTCCAGTTTAAACTCAAGCGAAAAAAGTCGGCTTGAAAACTTAAAATCGTGCTGTTAATTCTTGCTCCCATCTTTCACACAGCGCTGCCATGCTGAAGCGACATCACAGGATCGCAACTCGGAGAAGTCGGTGCTCTTGGAAAACTCTGATTTTCTAATTAGAACATTATAATACGGGGTTTTTAAGAGTTGAAACAGGAAGGTTGTACTTCAGAAGTTGCATTTCCTCGTTGGTACTTGGTCATGAATGCAGCATAATCTCTGGATTATCTCCTCTGACTTTCTATGAAAGAATGATTTGCTTGAGAGGAAAACTTTAGCAGGTTAACTTTCTCTCTCTCTCTCTCTCTCTCTCTCTCTCTCTCTCTCTCTCTCAATCTCTCTCTCTCTTTCCATGTCTTTATTACCATCTGCTTGCCTCATCTCTTTCTCCCACCCACTGCTAAGAAATTTACACTGGGTCTTGCATCTACAGTGAGTTGATATAGTGGGAAATGTAGAGAGGTTTTAATGAGGAATCCATTAAAAGCTCTGTATATATTTCTTCTTGAGCTTTTCATGCACTTTCTCCTGCATTAAGCTGCATTCACTTCCTTAACTCACTTTTCTCCACCAAATATATTTTCAGGTTAACTTCCCTGTCAGAAAATCTGTCTATTTGTTATTTTATCTTAGCTAGCTGCTTAGAATTAACAGCTAAACACTTATATATCTGCCTTTTAAAAGCCTTTAATGCCCTGTCAGCTGATCTCTAAATAGCTTGCTGACTAGCATTAGCGTTGACTAGCTGTAAACATGAATAGGACTTTGAAATTCGGACAGAAATCCTTTCAGAGTAGCTCCTAATGGCTAGCATTGCACACTTATAAATATAATGTAAAAGCCTCTCAAAAAAACCTGTCCAGTTAGCTTATCTCAGATAACATTTATAAATATTTATTGATAAATGAAAAAATGTGTGTGTGTGTGTGTGTGTGTGTGTGTGTGTGTATACACATTCCACATGCTAACAAGGAAGACTTTATCCTGAAGAAATATTGTATCCTTATGGCTACTATCTAACTCTTTGTGGTAACCATATCCACATTAGCTAGTATTTAGTCATTTACCTGTCTTTTTTAGCATTTTATTAGTATTTTGTGATACAGGTGTGTTTTTGATATAACTTCAGGACAAAGCTGAGGCTAATCTGTGTGTGACTGTAAACCTCTATATTGTTCTTTGTGTGTTCTTTAGAGAAATGTGATGATGCCCTGGCCATGCCACTTTCCCATAGTGCCTTCAGCAGCTCGTCTGTGTTAACCATTGGCTACGGTCCTGAATACGCCAAGCTGAACAGAAGAGGAGGTGAGAGGCCTTTAATAAACAACACAAAAATTCGATTTTCTTCATATGTATCAGCTAAATGTCCCCTCAAGGTCAGAACCGACAACATCATTATGGGGACAATAAGAAAACAAGATTTGTTGGCTTTGGACAAGTTCAGAAAACATTTTTCACCACCTCCTTACGGTAGTCTCGGGTTCAATGCCGCTGTGTGCTTCCTACATGAAAGCTTTCACATGATCAGGTTTTCATCTGAACCTTGTACTGGAGCTTCCATGTTCTTCCAAATTCAGTAAACAGTTTTCGTTGTTAGTATTTATAAAACATGCACATGGAAGACAAATTCTCATATTTAACCTTCTCTTTGTGTGGGTCAGTGGACTGTACATGAATAATCAATGAGACACGGCCCGAGGCTCTTCCTCCATCAGCACACCATCATACTGCTTCACCAGCATTTCACTATACCATAGGGTCTAGATTTGGTAATAGGACATGATTCCTTTCTTCTGCACCAGTAATGGTGCCAGAAACCCTTTTTTTTCTCACCCTTCCATTTTAACAGGCTTTGGATTCTCATTACTGGGGAGAAAATAGTCTTGATGGTAACCTCCTAGCAACTGCTTCACACTCTCACACAGTCTCACATTATCACTGTGTTCTGGGTATTTATAATGGCACCCTGGCAGATCCAAAGCAGATGACATCACCGTTAGCGACAATAAGGAATGCTGAAGCTTAAAAGAGTGTCATGGCTAATGAAGGGATGAAGATGCCTGTATGCTGGCTACAGGATTCTTCTCTCACCAGTGAGGAGATGTTTTTAATAATCAGTGAAGGCATTATATAGCTCATTTTATGAGGGGCTATTTATGGTGCTATACAAATAAGTGAGAATAAAACAAATGAACAGAAATAAAAAGGTGAAAATAAAATTTAAATCAACAATTACAATAAAAATGAAATGGATATAGAAGAAAAGTTAAAGTGTAGTTCAAAAGACTAGTAATAAATAAAGGATTTTTGAAGGAAGTAGAACAGATTTCCAGAGTACTGTTCCCAAGCACAAAAAAAAAAAAAAATCCCAGGCTTAACTGTAATCCTGCTGGAAGAGAAACATTTTTCATATAATAATTTATTAATGTTCAGGCGAAAAGTAAGTGAAAAACTCTTCACCTTGCTGTTTGTACTGTTTGCTGTATTGTGTTTGTTTGGGGACCAGAATGATCCCAAGGCTAAAACCTCACAGGAACAGCAAAAGTGTAGGATGTGATTGTCCACTGTGTGAAAAAGTAGGGCTTTCTTTGTTGTTGTATTAGTTATTATTTTAGTTATTAGTTAGTTTTTTATTAGTGAGAGAGAGAGAGAGAGAGAGAGAGAGAGATTTCCTCATTTGGTTTGTACCAAACATTCTTCTTTAGCATCAGATCAAATGCCCCAAATTGCTTCCCAAATCATCTGGAAGCCAGACGTTGATGTTCTGAAATGCACAGCTTCATCTCTTTCTTATCGCTGGGCCAAAGTTTTAATAATTTTTTTTCCAGCTTTTTTTCTATATCTGGAAGCTGGGCAGCTCAGTGCAACAGGATTCATTAGATTTCTAATTTTAGCTAGATAAATATTGAGCATACAGTCATTGGCAGGTTTATCCTGTTTAACATGTTTACACGTTAACATGAAATGAAAACTAGTCTTAATTTTGATTACTATAAGAAAAGGAGGGGGTAGATATTTTTAATTATGCAGACTTTATATGTTTTGAATAACTTTTCAAACACCTAAATACTTAATTTAATTGCATTTATGTAAAGGGTTATGTAAATTGCATTTATGTAATACATAAATAGTTCTGAATACATTCTTAAATAATATTTTTTCCTACTCAGTTCTTCTTTGGTTATCTAAAATCACATAAAACCATTTTCCAACTCTCATGATTAATGCCTTACAGTATAATTGTCATATCAGCAAGGCTTTATGTGGCGCATCATTGCGTTATGGCTTCATATCTCTCTTCGTCATCCAGGACGACCTCAGATCCAGACTTGAGTCACGGAGACTAATCTGCAGACTATACAAGTGAAATGAGAAGAAAAAAAAACTTTTGGAGGCATAAAAGCTTGAGGCACTGAACAGATGGTTAACACGGGCTCTCTTTATGAGTAGAACAGAACGTTCTTAAAAATCCAGATGTAATTTCTTTTCACAAACAGGACTTGCCAAGATCATAAATCACCTGCACTGGCATCATTGCGTATTTGAGTATTTCACATTACTTATTATACATATACTACAGTCCATATTTTAACCCACTTATTATAGACTTGACAGGTATATTACTTATTAAAGATAAGCATGATATTCAGACCTGGATGCTAAGACTTATTTCATTTGTTTGTTCTATGAATTTGTTTATTTTTTCCACAACTTTGGCTTTTGGTAAAGAAAAAAAAGGATCTAGAGAAAAATCCATCATATTTGCATTGGCAGGTGATTCACTTAAGACTTATGATAGATTTTTAAACTGTAAAATTATTACATCTACCAAAAAGAGGATTTATATGCAATTTGGAAAATCCATAATATAGAATATAAAAATATGCACTACATCTATGCTAAATCACACAGGATTCAGTGTGAGCCTAATGTTTAATGACTAGATTATAGTTAGACTTTTATGAGTCGGCTGTGTGAATGGATCGCTCTTTCCCTGTGTGTAGGTGCTGGAGGCTGGTCTCCTCTCGACACTGATCATTACCCGTGGCTGCAAGTGGACCTGGGAAGCAGGAAGCAGGTGACTGCCGTCGCCACTCAGGGTCGATACAGCAGCTCGGACTGGACCACACGCTACCGTCTGCTCTACAGCGACACGGGCAGCAACTGGAAACCCTACCATCAGGATGGAAACATCTGGGTAAATTCTGCACTCAGGTTTAGTTAATATGTCTTTAATCCATTTTACCAGTACACCGGTGTTCCGGTTCAGTGAACGGAATGGAAATCAGTTTAGATTTCAATGGGATTTTTAATTAGTATAAACAAATGAAGTATTTTATCACCACAAATCTGATAAATCATAAAATGATAATTTCCTCTGTTGGGAAATCCTTACACAGAATTGTAGTGGTTGAAGATAACACCTTTATATTTTCTATGTTTCTGAACAAGTTTTATGGGTTTGATTTCACGTTTTACTGTTTTTTTGTTTTGTTTTGTTTTTCGGAATTTTTCTATGAATATATTGCCTTTCGTAGGCTAGCTTAAAAGAGAAATACTTATGAATAACTACAAATTCTTAAATTCCTGAGTGTCTACTATCATATAAGCTATTAACCAACATGAAAATATTCAGTGCTGAACATGGACACAATAAAAACAGGCGCAGATTCCAATTTTTTGACTTCTGGTAAAAAGAGTTAAGAAATTTCAGAACACAATTATTTCTGATAGACAGATGACAGATGGGTCTAAAAAATGATAAGTAATAAGAGAAAAAAAAATAGCCGGGCTAATAGAGCTAATAGAGCTAATTAGATCTTCACATGTCACTATTCAGAGTCTAGTATTTAATACATCTAATTATATTTTGGTTTCATACAGTTTTATATGTGCAGATTTGTTTGTTTAGATTTTTTTTTTTTTTTTTTTGCCTTATGCATTCTTGTTATCAAGAGTGCCATTTTGTATTATCTTCAAGACTATGTGCCTGTTTGTACAACATCCCAGTTTTATTCCATTTATCACAAAAATGACAAACTGTCATAATTCATTCTGAGTTTTATTTTGTGCTTTACTGCTGTGATGAACAGCTCCTAAGAATTACACGCTGTTGAACACAATGTGTGTTGGCCGCCGACATAATTCCAGTGTCAGTGTCGCTATGGCGGATGAAAAATGGAGCTCGAGTTGGCTCTGTTACCTTTTCATTTGTGCTTGGAGGTAACATCAGGTGTCAAAGTTGAGGACGTAAGACATTCGACGTCTGTTGCCTATTTACTGCTGCAAATTGTATTTTTGCAGTTTCTCAAGGTTCACACCAACCCATTTTGTGCTTTCTATCCTTCTGTAATTTCATATGTTTATATATTTTATTATAAGTATATTTTATTTTACAGATGAATATTATTTATTTGTTACAAGATTATTTTGATTTATAATCGCACCCTCCAGTGTCACCCAAATGAGGATGAGGTTCCCTTTTGAGTCTGGTTCCTCTCAAGGTTTCTTTCTCTTCCATCTACGTATGTTTTTCCTCATCACAGTCACCTCAGTCACCTCAGACTTGATCATTGGGGACAAATAAAATATTAATCTTATATTAATTTTGAATCTTTGTATAAATCTTTATATAATCTTAACCTTTTTGTACTTTTTGAAATATTTGCATTGTTCCAAAATATTTCCATTGTTAAAAGTGCTGTACAAATACATTTGAATTTAATGGAATTTTATTATATAAAAATATTTTTTTCTTTAATATTGTAAAACGTTATTATTATTATTATTATTATTATTATTATTATTATTATTATTATTATTATTATTATTTTATTATATATAATGACTAATTAATGTTTTCTTGTTTCTTTTTTTAACAATTTATTTGCAAAGTATATTTGTTACTATATCAATATACTGTGATACATAATTTCTGTGATATATCTTCAGGTCATGATATTTTCTCATATTGGTCCACCATCACAGTTCAGTAGAAACCTACATTTGTTCACATTGCCGTGTGTCTTTGCTACTCTTTTGGTTCCATCTCTGCTGTTGTCCTTTCAGTTTGTTGTCCTATTGTGTTCACCTGTTCTATGTTAGTCATTGATTTGTTTATCTGTTTATATTGTGCTTTGAGTGTTACTTTAAAAGAGTTAAATGTTGTTTATCTTTGTTTCGATTCCTGCTTTGGACACAGATTGTGATTCTCGTGTCCCGCATTCACCCACTAGACAGGTTTCATAATACTATTTTTTACTAAAGCTGAGAGTCACTGAGGTTCATCACAGATCTAGCTGGCTACAATAAAGCAACAGTTGGTCTGTAAAAGCCTTCTGCTCATTACGGTCCCTTTCACGACAACACAACAAAGCACTGCATAGTAGGTTCCTGCAGTCGTGTTTTAATATTCACTTCTGTAGATACAATGTGCCAGAGAAAGACTGATGAATAATCTAAAGTATTTACATAGTCTTTTATATGCATAGCTCATTATTAGCATTATGCTGTAATTAGGGTGAATTAGCTTTTTGAGTGCTTGAAGGTGAAGACGCTCCAATCCCAAATTATCTGGTCATGGGCCGTAGTCTTTTTAGTGTAACTATATATAAAATTAATTCTCTCTCTCTCTCTCCCTCTCTCTCTCTCTCTCTCTCTCTCTCTCTCTCTCTCTCTCTCTCTCTCTCTTTTCTGTTCATGTCCTTTCTGTAGTGATGTATTCGTGTAAGATTGATCAGAAGACGATCCGATATTAGATAAGCTATCACATGAGCTATCAGCGGGTATCAGATACCTCTCCAACCTCATTACTTTGTTCACTGGTGACTTGCAATTTCTCAAAGTGTTGTCCATAATTTGCCGATAACAAATGAAGCAATTTATAGTAGTGCATTTCACTCCTCATAATAAGCAACCACAGGGCTTAAAAAGAACAGAATTCTCACAGAAAAGGTGTCAATAAGATGGAATTATTCATCTCACTATCACCTATACCTCAAAACATTAGACATCTTTGCAACAAAAATAAATAAATAAGAAATAGATCCATCCACTTAAGGATGATATTATATCCAAAGGCATTTTCCACCTGCATATATTTAAGAAACTCGCCATTGCATTGTTAATGCTATCATTGTCATTGGCTCTGTACATGTACCTTGAACAATGACAATAAAATTGAATCTAATCTAATCTAATATCATCTTTATCCTATGTTTAAAACGACTCCTACAACAAGTGACATATTTCATTTACACTCTCTGAGGAATTAACACTTTAACAGTTATTTATCTGATACATTTCTGAAAGACAAAATCAATGACGTGAGGTTTCCTTTAATGACCTCATTTAAACCTGTTCGTATTTTCACCATTCATTTTCATTCCTTTGCTTCAGTATGTGTCTTTGTGTTGGAAATCATCAGAGTTGATAGTGTAGTAAAAAAAATAGTAGAAAATGTGCCTTACTTTCAAGCTGTTATTTATTTATTTTTGGTTTTGTTTGCTGTTTTTCTTAACCTATACAGAACATTGCGCCTATAGTACACCTCCTACATCGGAGTTTCACATCTATTCACTGCCGAGCTTTCTCTCCCCCTCCGTCTCTCACTGACTTCTCTCTCATTATCTCTCTATATCTTCTTCTGTCGCTGTCTCACAGAGAGTCCTGTCTTAATCTGAAAGAAGAAAGCTCCTGAGTGAATAGAAAGTGGAGGAAGATGCCAAACTTTCTCTGTCAGAAGATAATAATGTCCTAAATACTGTACTTTATTTTCTTTTCTCCAGGCAAAAGAGATGCCTGTTCTGACTTTTGTAGATTTCATAATTTAAGAAAGAAATTCTCTACAATATATTGCTCACTGGAAGGATGTGGAGGTTTGTTTTGATGCGCAGGAATACACGTCATGAATGTCCACAGATATTCAGGAAAATGTAGAAAAGTGTTCTTTTCATTGATGAAACCAAAAATTTGGCAGAAAAACTCAACACCCTCAGAATACCGTCTTATACCGAAGCATGGTGGTGGCGGCATTGTGTTGAGGGTTGGCCTAATTTATATAAAGCAAAATTGTATTATAACAAAGAAAACAAATCTCTGGATTTTCATTCCTTTTTTTTCAGTGATAACATTTATTTTTTTTAAAGAAATAATGGAACAAAATTACATACAAAAGAGATTTTTGTGTTAATAACTGCAGTATTTATTTATCTATTTATTTATTTATTTATTTCGAAGGCTTCAAGGCTTTGTTTCTTGGCTACTAATTCACACTGCATTGCCTTAGTGAGATTTGTTGGCACTTTCAGGATTGAACGAAACAAACAAACAAAAAAAAACAAAAAACGTGTGGCCTGTGATAGATACAGCTGGCTCGCTGTCAAAACACAGGCCCATCTGTTAATGAATGCTTCTCAATCTTTCTTCATCCTCTCACAAAGGTGAAGATGCTTCATTACACCAAATGCTAAATACATCTAGATAGCGCTAATGTAGCTTCACTTCTGACCCACTAATTACATCTGCGTTTAAAAAAAAACCCACTTCATTAAAAATAATACTCATCATTGTCTTTGCTTTCAAGACTGTTGTCTGGAGGATGTGGGAGGAAGGAATCAACCCCTGTAATAACCGATAAAATCAATAACGGCTGACGGAAAAACTTTCCCCACCTATTACCATGTCTGGCTTTTGGATAAGAACGCTATCAGCAATTTATATGTAAATGAGTGTCATAAAACAGATGTTTTTGCCTCTTTATCTGCAGACATTTACAGGAAACTCCAACACAGAGAGTGTGGTACGCCACAATCTTCAGCACAGCGTCGTGGCCAGGTTTCTGTGCTTTATCCCTCTGGACTGGAGTGAAGAGGGGCGAATAGGCCTGAGGATAGAGATCTATGGCTGCTCATACTGTGAGTTCACTCACACACACAAACACACACAGACACACTAACAAATCATTCTTCTTGTTTTTTGTTTTTTTTGTTTTTTTTTGGCAAACTGATTCTAAAACATTTAGATTAATTACACAGTTAAATTAATTGACAGGAATGAAAATCAGCTCATCCGGTACCACAACCATGTCAAGGTTAACGTCACAGAGATCACACTTTTTGACATGACTGTTTGACATGAGCAGTAACTGAAGATCTTCTCCTGTAGCTGCTTGATTGTATGTACTTTGCTGCAGACACATGATTGGCTGATTAGATAACTGCATTAATGTGCAGGTGTACCGGTCTTCCTGATGAAGTGCAAAGTGTGTGTGTGTGTGTGTGTGTATGTTGCGAAGATGTCTTTAAATATACAAATTTTATGCTGCTACATTTTTTTTAATACATCAATAGCCTCAGTTTCACTCCAGGGTGATAAGAAAAATGATGAATTTTTTTTTTTCAAAAGCAAGTTTCTATTTAAATATTACTATTAAATATTAGTATAAAGAGCATAAATATTATAAATAATTTTTATGTTAAAAAAACATAAAATACAAAAAAGTTCTCTTATTATATATTATGCTTATTTTTTTTGTTGTATTTCATTTTGTTATGTTTTTTAATATAATAATTTGTATGTAGTGTGTGTGTGTGTGTGTGTGTGTGTGTGTGTGTGTGTGTGTGTGTGTGAGTGTGTGTGTGTACGGAGCTATTTTACCTAACAAAGACTAATGTGTCTGAATACTTATTTTCCCTCACTGTAAATATGGACAAAATATACTCTAACATCTTTATTTTGCTTTGTTTTCATTTCATATATTTGTCTTTATTTCAATAAATTGCACATTCTTTACTTTAAATAAAAATTTTAGATTACAAATTTCTCACAACTTTATAGAATAACCCAAAACACCCAAAACTCTAATGCAGTATATATTATTTCTTTTCCTAAAGAACTGCTTTTTTTAACTTGGTGTCTTAGCGACTCATGCCTTCAGCCATCCCTGCCTCTTTATCTCTCTCTTTCTGGTTCCTCAGGGGCCGATGTGATTAACTTTGACGGCCAGGGTGTGATCTCCTACCGTTTCAAGATGAAGAAGATGAAGATCCTAAAGGACGTGATAGCACTGAAGTTTAAGACGGCTGAAAGTGATGGGGTGATCCTGCATGGCGAAGGTCAGCAGGGTGATTACATCACGCTGGAGCTGAGGAGAGGAAAACTGGTGCTCCAGATAAACCTCGGTGTGTGTTTTTACTCATCCCTTCTGATCTTGCTACAAAAGTTTAAATCGTATTATTCATACCAGGTTTTCCTAATCCACATCTGTGTGTGTGTGTATTTGTAAACACTGCTTTTGTGTTATTCTGAAACACAGGCAGCAACCAGTATGGCTCCATCCTGGGTCACACATCGGTGAGCAGCGGTAGCCTGCTGGATGACCATCACTGGCACTCGGTGGTGATCGAGCGCCACAGGAGAAACGTTAACTTCACCCTGGATCAGAACACGCAGCACTTTCGCACCAACGGCGAGTTTGATCACCTCGACCTTGATTACGAGGCAAGGATTAATGACTTTTCATTAGCATTTACTATAACAAAAGGAATCCTTTTATTTAACTGCTGAGTATGTGGACATAATAACTTCACTCATCCACCAGGTGTTCTCTATGATATAATATAACATTATAGAATTTATTTAAGCACAATACCATCAACACAACTTTATCATTTGCACATGATCTGCATATCTCAGGTGGTCTACACTTATCTTGTTACACCGTTCTTTTTTTTAAGTAGATTTATTAACATACTGTTACTTTATTTCTTGGACAATTTACCATCTAACTTTAAACAAACTAGTATTTTCAAAAAGTAGACTATTTATAAACTATTGCATTTGGTTGTGAAATAGAATAGTAGTTAACTTAATTCTGTATGCTCATTAAATTTTCTGTAAATCCATATATTTGCATAAGTATTCACCACCTTTTTTAAGTGTTGTGTTGACCCCAGGGTCAGTACTTTGGTAGACCCATTTTAACCCTTTTTACCAGTTCACTGGAAGACATTATCAAACAGTATAAACTAATAAACTTGATCAAATTACGTCTGATATTAAATGAGTCAGGACACAATTGGCTTTCAGTGTGAGACCTCTGTTTTCCCTCTGTTGATAACATTATACACAATTTTAGTGATAGAAGGTAACACCTTCAAATTGTAGATGATTATGAACAAGCGATTGGGGCATCTGGGGTCAATAGAAATGGGGTTGACGTTACAATATCAAATATCACTTTGAAGATAGAAACTTTTGTATGAAAAAAAATAAATCTTTTTAGTAGACTTGGTAAAAACAAAACTAATAAAGAAAACCTACAAATTTTACTTACATATAAACCATTAACCACCTCTGTAGAATGTGACATGACAAAGTCATTGGATGCTGAACATTCATTCATTCATTCATCTTCTACCGCTTATCCGAACTACCTCGGGTCACGGGGAGCCTGTGCCTATCTCAGGCGTCATCGGGCATCAAGGCAGGATACGCCCTGGACGGAGTGCCAACCCATCGCAGGGCACACACACACACACACACTCATTCACTCACGCAATCACACACTAGGGACAATTTTCCAGAGATGCCAATCAACCTACCATGCATGTCTTTGGACCGGGGGGAGGAAACCAGAGTACCCGGAGGAAACCCCCGAGGCACGGGGAGAACATGCAAACTCCACACACACAAGGTGGAGGCGGGAATCGAACCCCGACCCTGGAGGTGTGAGGCGAACGTGCTAACCACTAACCCACTAAGCCATATATATATATATATATATATTTTTTTTTTTTTTTTTAAGTGAACATGTTCAGCATTCAGTGAGCAGAAATATGCCGTGAAGCTTTCCCACGGAGTGAGGAAGAGGTGGACAGTTGAAGTGTCCAATGGAGTTATGAGATTTGCGCTCAAGCTATTTTCAAGACTTGATCGATATGTGAAAAAATATGAAATTGACCAAATTTGGACATACGAGGTTTCCGTCCGACAGCGACGAGTATATAACTGATAATGAAATGCTTATACAGTATAGTGTAAACATGTTACCAGTAAAACCTTGTAAGCTTCAGCCGAAGGAGAGCTAACTAGAGATTACTACAGTTTATTATTTATTGCAAATAATTTGAGAAAATGTGTGCTTACAGTTTGAGCTGCAAGACTTTTAGGACATTAGGTCTCTATTCAGCTTTACACATCTAAATCCAGATATTTTTGCCAAATATTTTTGCCAAAATTGCTCAAACTCTTTCAGACTGGATGGATAACATTTGTAAACTGCAATTTTCAATTCTTGCCCCAGATTCTGGACCTGTAGCGAGATCTGGGATTTAACTGGCACATTCTAAAACATTAAGGCTATTAGTTTTGAATTGCTTTGGCAGCATGATTAAGCTTGTGGTCCTGTTGGCAGGTTACCCACTTCCCCAGTCTCTAGTCTCTTTCTCATCTAGAACAGATGTTCTTCTAGGATTGCCCTGCAATTGGCTGCATCCTTCTTTCTGTCAAGACAGTTTCCCAGCCACTGTTGATAAACAGCATTCCCACATCATGATGCTACCACCATCATGCTTCACAAGGGGGAAGGTGGTTGTGCAGCAACATGTGATACTCAGTCAACATCAATATTCCTGTTTTTTTTTTTTTTTTTTAAGATTTTTGCCTTAAAATTGCAGTAAAATCCATTTTAGTTCCAGGTTGCAAAACTATTACAAGTTGAAAAGTTCAAGTGGGTTGAACACTTATGTACCAAAGCAATTATTTCTCAATCCACTAAGGATATAGGAATTCAGTTCACACTCAAAGGCTCAGACGTGCCAAAAAGCTACAGTGTCACTCCAGGACACAGCAACATAATCAAAGGCACATTCAAATCATCACGCCTTACTGTTTTTGTACAGGGGATGCTGCAGGAAATTGTATTTCCCTTCTTAGCATGGTATTAATCCACGTTAAGAATGCGTGACAGGATTATTGTGTCACACGGCATTAATGCACATTAACATCCTGACTAGTGGGACGTATAGAAAATTGATTTCCGGCTAGGAAATATGCAAGCAATGGATTGAGTGCTCACGTGATCTACTGAGCAAAGCTCTGACACTACAAGGATTCAGATTACATCAATGGTAGACACACTTGTGGTGGTTTGGGTGAATGATGTCAGTTTAAAAAGAAGTATATTTTCATTATGAATTGGATCTGCATACAAAAATCAGCCTGAGATGTTTGGCCTTTAGATGTCAAACTTAGACACTTACTATAATAGAGTGAAAAAAGTTAAGGTGACGTGATGGTTATTTTTTGGTAAGTTATGGCCTTGAAGAAATATAATGAAGCTGCCAGATCATATTTAGAGCCATCCCATAATATTTTTAGGCCACAAATGAGTCTCATCGCCATGAATTATTAAATCAATAGGCCTAACCTTTTGTGGAATGTAATAATTAATACTTAAATGGCTTCCAGTTAAAGAGAATGACTGAAAAAGTTTGGGAATCCATTGGGAATTTATTCAAGGAGGCTAATAGTACATCCACGACACAATGCATCACTTCATAATAACTTTATGCATCATTTGAAGATTAAAGTGAACAGGACAATTACGACAGTATAAACATTCTTCTTCTTCTTCTTCTTCTTCTTCTTCTTCTTCTTCTTCTTCTTCTTCCTCCTCTTCTCCTTCTTCGTCTTCTTCTTCTTCTTATTATTATTATTATTATTATTATTATTATTATTATTATTAATATTATTATTATTATTATTATTATTATTATTATTATTATTATTATTGCCGTTCCAGTTCGAATCATTTTGCAGTCTGTAAATGTGTTTGTAAACTAAACAAAAAAAAAGTCTGCAAGTTCTTAGCATTACTACATACTCACATGCATAGGTTGATAATTTCTAATCAGAGAGAATTTAAGAACATTCAAGACACAGCTGATTGACAAAACGCCTTCTTCATTGATATGGTGCCATTACTTTTTGTATGTAATTTAAATAGCTAGAACTTTTGAATATGAATTTGTGGATTTCTTTTTATTTATATTAGTATATCATTAAACTCAAACTCAAGAGCTCTCATATGATTAAACTGAATGAACTTATTCTTTTTTTTTTTTTTTTTTAAGTTTCTTCTGTAAATACATTTGTGAATGATTTTTGAACAAATTTCTTTGTATCCAAGTTCATAAATAAGGGTTAAAAACACTGAACATTTTCCACTTTATTTCCATTTTGCAGTTAAGTTTTGGAGGGATGCCGTACTCAGGAAAACTCATCTCAGTAGGCCGGAGAAATTTCAAAGGCTGTATGGAGAGTATCAACTATAACGGTGAAAACATTACAAACCTGGCTAGAAGGAAGAAAGTAGACACGTCCAGCTTTGTGAGTTCAAATCTCATCCTTTAAACACATCTCTACACCATATAAGGCTATGATGACCCTTTATTCAACCGTATTGCACAGAAAAGCAACTCAAAATTCTAAATCTTGACACAGATGATCTTTTACAGCAGCAAAAGACCACACCAGGTTCTACTCGTGCTAGTCAATAACTTCTGTGGTCTTCTTCTGTAGCCCATGTTCTTCACAATTCAGCATACTAAGGTGCTTTTTTGCACGTCATGGCTGTAAAGAGTTGTTATTTGAGGGCCTTTTTATACCTGGTCACTTCATGTGTTTTCTCTGATCCGATAGCTATCTGATTTGTTAAAACCGTTCCATTTACATTAGGCCACATAAATGCGTCTTGCCGAATCGGATATCGATCTGATCTTACTGCTCCCGCCCAAAATGCTAATATTTTTTAACTCATTTCCGGGGTAACTGAAATGGAACACGCTTTGGTGTATGCGGTTTTCAGAATGCAATCAAAAAGAAGACAGAAAAACTCGTTACGACGGTTATGCTACAAAAAACAGCGTTTACTGTTTGCTGCATTTTCGATGGCGGCAGCAGCGCATTTTAAGATCCAACGAGACACCTGGGTGAAAGATCACCTGCGAGTGACGTACTTCCGTTTGGGAGGAGTATAGCGCTGACGTATGTGGCTTGAACAGCCACATTAATTTACACCTGTCCAGATTCATCTGAAATGCATCCCAGACCACCACCTGAAGTGGTTTGAAAAATCGGGTTTATATCCGTCTAGAAAACGTTTCAGAGGGCATTTAGACCTAGTCTTTTTACCATCGGATAGCTATCTGTTCATAGAAAACGTATGGAGTGACCAGGTGTAAAAACCCCTTAGTGTATGTTACTATATCACACTTTATGTCTGAATATTAACTGAAGCTCTTCACCTGCATCTGCATAGTTCTATATATCTACATGATGCATAAAAACTTTGAATAAATGAATTGTGTAATCACAAACCCATACTTGATATAAAAATCCATATTTTTTGCCTCATATACAGAATAAAATAGTGCATATTCTTTCTGTAGCGTTATTATGCTAAACAGATTTGAAATATAAGATTTAAACGAGCTTGGCTTAAATTTGACCAAATCGCTTTAGGCTGTGGATTGTGACAAATCAATTAGACATGCCTGAAATGTTGGCAAAGAACACACATTACAAGTTTTTAATGAACAAAACTTTTGCTTGTTGAATAGGTTGGGGGGGGAAAGCCTTTTCTTTTTTTTCTGCTAGCATTTTGACAAACTTCTTTCAAAGTCTATGGACTAATTATTCATACAGTAGTTGGCAAATTGCATTAAAATTCATCAAAACCCAAGGTGTCGAATGTAGTCATTAGCGGTGGCACCGTGTTTATGACATGCTCACAACGGCCGAATAATATTTTTTTATTTTAGTGTGACGAGATTGATTAAGCTCTCTTTAAAAACGGAGCTGAAGTGCTTTTAAGGTTCCGAAACAGCCGTTTAAAAAGCACCGCTGGTATGAAAGAAAGTGCTAGGTTTTGACTTCTTGCTATTAAGTTATTTATTTATTTATTTATTTTACACTACACTATAATTGTGCTATAGCTGCAATTTCAGAGAGCGATCTGTAAACCTACAGTATGTTCCGCATGAGAGATCCCACGACACAGTGAACTCATAATAGAGGCATTTCATGCATTGATTTGCTCACTATTCATTCTGAGGGTTTAGTCCTCGGAATGAATTCGAACGCATCGCTGTAGTTTTAAATATGCATTAAGAAACAATACGTTTGGGAATTAGGCCATAAAACTTGATTAGATTTTGATGTCTGCGTTTTTTTCTTTTACAGGGACAAGGTTTGCCATTCATATAAATAGAGCTCATTAAAACGATTTTAGCCTCACGTCTACTATAATAATGCTTTTCTGATTTTCTGTTCCACGTAGCGTAATTTGACATTCTCCTGTGTGGAATCTCACACCTTTCCGGTTTCCTTCAACGCCACGAGTTTCCTGCAGCTGCCTGGTAGAACGGAGAACAACATGGTGTCTGTGAGCTTCCAGTTTCGCACGTGGAACTCTAATGGCCTGCTGGTGTTCAGCGCGCTGGCTGACGGCATGCTGGAGCTCACTCTGAAAGACGGAAAAGTCACGGCGCACGTCAGCAGCCAGCAGCAGAAGAACCTGGGTGTAGACATGACCTCAGGTACGGTTATGTTACAACTTGTCTGCTTTCATGTAGCTTATTATCTAATATCCAAAACCAGTCTTAATTACACACCAGACAAGTTGGAACTTGTTTAATCTCAAGGCTGATTAAACACCATTTCACTTCTAAAGCAGTATAGAAGCCTTTATTTGTCACATATACATTACAGCAAAGTGAAATTCTTTCTTTGCATCTCCCAACTTGGTAAAGCAGAGGGTCAGCCATGATACAGCGCCCCTGGAGTAAAAAGAGTTTAATTAAGCGCTCAACAGTGGTAGCTTGACAGTACTGGGGCTTGAACCTCAAGCCTGCAATCAACAACCCAGAGCCTTAACTGCTTGAGCCACCACTTCCCCATAGTCACATTCAGATAGAATAAGATTTCCAGACATGCATCTGTTCAGCATTGTTGCCAAGGATGTGTGTAGTAATTCTGCTCAATTTGCACAGGATAAACTCCACACTTTCACCAAACTCCACACTGAGTTTTTCTTCGGGCTATAAGTGAATAAGTGAATCAATGTGTTAATCACTGAGGCAGGATATGATTGCCTGAGGGCACTGCCTGCCTTAGTGATTAACACATTTACCTCCAGGGCTAATGGGTTTGATTTGCACCTCTGTCCTGTGTCTGTGGAGTGTCCATTTTTTTTTGGTGCTTTATGGGCTACCTTCGGGCACTCAGGTTTCCTTCCCCAGTCCAAATACATGTGCTGTAGGCTGATTGGATGTGTGTCATGCAATGTGTTGGTACTCTGTCTAGGGTGTCCTGCCTTGTTTCCTGGAGTTCTCTGGAATAGACTCCTGGTCTGCTGGTTCCCCACATCCCTGTGTAGGATAACTGCTATACAGAAAATCTATGTATTTCCTGTGGTTACTTCTGATAGTCATTTTTACAGACTGTAAAATATGTGCATGAACAGACATATTTACATTTATATTTACATTTACAAGTCAAGTCAAGTCAAGAAGCGTTTATTGTCATTTCAACCATATATAGCTATTGCAGTACACAGTGAAATGAGACAACGTTTCTCCAGGATCATGGTGCTACATAAAACGAAGACAGGGCTAGGACTTAGTAAGTTGGTCCTAGCCACATACTGTAAAGTGCAACTGTGCAACTGGTGCAAACAGTGCAGGACAAGACAGACAAGACAGTGCAGGACAAGACAGACAAGACAGTGCAGGACAAAAGGTTACAAGACAATACACAAAAATATAAAAAAGACAATACACAAAAGACAGTACACAAAAAACTGCGCCGACCGACCAGTGTCAATACTATATGTAAATACTGTAAGTTCAGACAATATTGCGTGCAGTAATACTAGAATGAACACAGTTTCTTAGCAGCAGGTCCCTGAGATAGTGTATAAGATTGTGCAAAAACAGCAACAACTGAAATGTACAGTATGTGCAAAATGACTGAAATGTTAGACAGTGTGTGCAAAGAGCAAAAAAGTAAAAAAGTGTGCAAAACAGCATGTAAACAGTTTGTAAACGGTAAGCATGTAAACATTACATTACCGCCATTTGGTAGACGATCTTATCAAGAGTGAAATACAAAATCGCTTTGACGTCTCGATCGATGAATACATTAACACTTGTTCACTAGGTTACAGACTTAGGATACCGTCAACCAAAAACTCTGTTCAGGATTGTTGTTTTTTCAAGCTGAGAAAAATAAGCATAGACAAACACTATAGGATCAACAATGCTATACAATATAACAAAATCTAAATAACACAATTCTAGTACAAGTTGATTTAAGTAGATAGCACGCAAAAGTCTGAATCCTAAATGACCAGAAGATTATACATTCAAAATAAAGTGACTTTATATTCAATATATTCAACATATATAAAGTATACAGTATATTCATAACAATATATTCAAAAGTACTGACACGACAGATTAACCCTTGTATGTTGTTCGTATGTTTGTTACTCAGCCAGTGTTCGTGGGTCTGGTCGACCCGCTGCATTTTTAGGTTTTTAATTCAACACAATCAAAAATTTTATATTAAAATACTCTACAGATGTTTACTTCATCCCAATTACAAGCAATATAGACAGCATATATGGTTAATATTTGCCCTTTACCTTTATTACATCACATTTTTTAATGAAGGTGCTACTCGTTTTTTGCTGTTTTTTAATAAAATGTAATAAAAAAAGAAAATCAAATTTAATCAAGTTATGAGTGGGAAAAAATCAACAAATTTACAAGGAAGCAAAGTTTTACAAAACTATTGATGTTTATGAATATGGGTCCCACAGATCCGAACAACATACAAGGGTTAAATTGACGAGGTTAAATTCTCACAGGTATACCAGATAATTTCCTACTATTAACCTTCCCATGCAAAACTAATCGAGTTAACTTTGTTAACCTTAATGCACTCTATGGACTGTTTTATCACTTTGTTATATCAAGGAAAACTCGAGACCGACTCGTGTTATAACACAGATTGGTATTAACGGGATCGCTGAGTTTGCTCCATGATACTCTGAGGCATTTGTGAGACTTTGCATGTGAGTCAATAAGGATAAATCTAATAGAAATGTATAGAAGTTTCTGAATCTGGTAAGTTTACTCTAATTCAGAAACTTCTATACATTTCTATTAGATTTATCCTTATTGACTCACATGCAAAGTCTCACAAATGAATACTAAATACATTTAGTACACAAATGAATACTAAATACATTTATTATTTAAATGATCGTGCTAATCTTTTAACATTATATACTAAAATTACAGTAGTTAGCGTTCAACTGAGATCTTGCCCACACATCAATTAAAACGATGTGAAATCCAAGAATACAACAAGCCTTTTCCGTCAGTCGAAAATTAAAATTTGATTTATTCATGGCAAGTCACAGCAGGGTTTTGCTCTTTACTCTGCAGGCATTTTTTTTTTTTTTAGCTTGGATGTATAATTGTAAGACGTTTTATTAATTTTCAAAACTCTGCAAGATTTCATCCTCCTTGAGTTGTGTGTAAATGTTTTTGCAGGTCAGATTAAACGCACCAATCTTACAACTACAGATAAAACATGGCATATTTCTAAACACTAATTTCCTGTAAACTACTGTGCATGTGCATTAATATTAATAATGTGTTGATGCTTAGAATTCTGTATCATTTAATGCCTTTGCATTACATTACCTTTGCATGTTTCTTTTTTCCCCCTTGAGCAAAACTAATAAGAAGTAAGAACGGATGGCTTTGCTGGATATTCAATTACAAAACTAAACTGACATGGCCACTGACATTTTCCACTGAAATCTGTCTCTGCAGAGCAATAACAGTGAAGTGGGACAGGTTGACTAATCACACTGATCCCTGATGGCTTTGTTCCGCAGTATAAATGCAACGGCATGAAAAAAGAAAACCCTCGTCTTTGTTACGCATGATGCATTTTGTTTTTCTTCACATTGGTGTGCTTTCTGTTGCAATTCAGGGACCGATGCCTTCGAGGCATGTGAAGATTTGTGGAGAAAGATAATGAGATCTGCCTATTGCTTTTCCCAGTGCTTTATCCAAAAACGGTTTCACCCTTCTCTGAATAAATAAAGGCCTCCGGCTTTTATGAATTTGACTCAGTTTGGTGCTTTGGCGCTAAATATTCGGTCGCCTGAAGTGATCTGAGAGACCTCATATCCCAAGCAATTTTCCTGAAAGCATACAGCTTCATAATCAGAGTTTAGCCGAGTCTAGCCGAGAGTCAGAACCTCTACTGTATTATTTTTTTATTATTATTATTTTTTTTCTTTTAATACAGTTTCTTCAGAAGGTCAAATGTGAATACTTTATTCCACCAAACTGATGCAGATAAAGTGACAGTTTTAAAAATAAAAAAATTCTATATTTCAATGTAACTTTTCATTTCATTATAGAATCATTTATTGACATCCTGAGTATGAAGCATTTACATTTTTGTTTCCCATGTGTCTTTGGGAATTTCCTCTGGTTCTCCATTTTACTTCTACCTTCTGATCATATCAAATCATTTTTGTCACCTTCAGCAAAGTGAACAGAAACACAACCATGATGCATTGGTTCTCATGACACACCATCACATCTTGTCAACCAACAAAATCAAATGAATTGTTGGTTGACAAGATGTTTGTTTCCGCTCTTATAGCCCATCTACATCAAGACTGTGATACGAGATGCTTTGTTGCTCACCATGATTATAAGGACCGATTATTATTTGGGTTTTCGTAGCCTTCCTGTAGCATTATTTGCCACTAACATTCATTAGATCACATTTTATTCTTTATTCTGATGCATGGTGTGGACTTTAACTGAGGCTCTTGACTCGTATCTGCATGATTTGATTGGATAATAGCATGAACAAACTCAAAAAACAAATCAAAAAGTCATCAGTATAAAGAAATGAATAATTTCCTAGGTGTAAGTATGATATAAAATAAGTCAGGACTCTGTTGGCTTTCAGTGTGATTTTTCAGTTTCAATTTTTCCCTCTGTAGATAACCTTAACCAGAATTTTTTGTAGTTAAAGATAAACAACTTCAAATTTTAGATACTTCTGAATAAGCACTTGCGGCATCATGTGGAGCAGAAATGGGGTTTAAACCACCATTTACTATAGAATTAGAGACATTTGTGTGAAAAAAAATCCAGCCATTTTGATTTTTTCTGAACTTTTTTATGAAATGAATCTAAAACCTACCAAAACCTCTTAAAACTTTTGAGTGTCTACTTTCATATGATCCATTAACCTCCACTGTGAAGTGTGACATGGCAAAGAAAATGCTCTTCATTGTCTCTAAACTGGGACTGGGGGGACTCTAAAATGTCCTGCCAGAGCACCGGGGGCCGCTGACAGATGTATTGTTGTTTATCTTTATGTGATTATGTCTTGTACTGTATGAGTTCATCTGGTTCCCATTGCTCCTAATGTGCCTTGTTATTTATACCCCTACTCTTGTGTCATTTGTTTGTTGAGTCATCGTTCACAAAATGCACCATGTTTGCCGTTGTGTGCTGTCACATTTAATGTTCTGTTTCTATGTTCTGAGTAATCTTGATTGTGTTTGTTTTAGCCATGTTACGTAGTTATCAAGTGCTCTCATTTTGTTTAGTGCCATCTCTTGTTTAATTAAGTGACATTTGGGTATGTTCTCATCAAATAAACCATGGTACGTCTTTATCCCTGCACTTGGGTCTGCTCAATCGTGCTACGCCATCGCCGTCGTGTCACATGGACATAAACAATACAGGTGCAAATGTACATTTTTAAATAAAAAGAGTTTAAATGTTAGGTGCGATTGGTCTTCCGAAATGTCTGAAATGGTCTTCAGGGTTTAAAGGCTCAATGTTAACAAATCTTGATAATTGCGTACACAGTTAGACTCATACATCAGCAGTACAATAAAGCTGACCTTTTTTTTTTTTTAATGAGCTGAACGTATAAACAATTTAAGACATAAACTTGAACACAGGCAAACTGAATGGTTCTAAACACCAGCTGATACTTGACCAGCCTCACAATCCAGTGTTTTTATCAAAGCCCTGAGTAACATTCTCCAATGGCCTTCTTTAATGTTAAATAACCTTCTGTGCTTTTGTCCTGTAATGCTATAACCTGTACAGTCTGCCATTTATTCATTCTCTATGCCTCATAAACACCCAGAATTTCATCTCTCGTCCCTGAAGTCTGCAGATTCCGCCTTAAAATACAGATTCAGCAAAAAAAAAATCCATACAAGGTCAAAAGATAAAGAGCCTGTTCACACTGCTATTAGGATTTATTATATGAATTTGAATGTGATTGTATCCATCTCTGTGGTGTCTGATGAAGTATTATTTTATAAAGAAAGAAATTTCCTTAGGTGTAAACTGACATACTAATAAATCCACATAAAACATTCAGTACCGGCTTGAATAATGTGGATATTTTTATATTAGGTTTGAGTATATTTCCCGTTGAATCCAAAAGCTTCAAATAAAAATAGCTTTACAGAAATATGTATATAAGTTCAGGATATAAAGTATAAATTTAAAAATTTTGCAAAATTAACATTTCTGAGATGATATTAGGAAAAAACCTTTAGAGGAACCAGACTCAACCTTGTATGGGCGACACAAGAGAGTCACTCATTTTCTACCGCTTATCCGAACTACCTCGGTCACGGGGAGCCTGTGACTATCTCAGGTGTCATCGGGCATCAAGGCAGGATACACCCTGGACGGAGTGCCAACCCATCGCAGGGCACACACACACTCTCATTCACTCACGCAATCACACACTACGGACAATTTTCCAGAGATGCCAATCAACCTACCATGCATGTCTTTGGACCAGGGAAGGAAACCGGAGTACCCGGAGGAAACCCCCAAGGCACGGGGAGAACATGCAAACTCCACACACACAAGGCGGAGGCGGGAATTGAACCCCCAACCCTGGAGGTGTGAGGCAAACGTGCTAACCACTAAGCCACCATGCCCCCTACACAAGAGAGTGTGATTATTTAATTTAATTTAATATTAATTCTAGTTTTAACATGAAGTTTTTCTTGTTAATACTATGAAGAATGGCTCACTGTTGGAGAGCTGGATTTGCAGATTTGCAGATTTGTTCATGGACACTACAGTCCAAAGTGACGTGACATACAGCTAAGTACGGTGACCCATACTCAGAATTCGTTCTCTGCATTTAACCCATCCAAAGTGCACACACACAGCAGTGAACACACACACAACATGAACACACACCCGGAGCAGTGGGAAGCAATTTATGCTGCGGCACCTGGGGAGCAGTTGGGGGGGTTCAGTGCCTTGCTCAAGGGCACCTCAGTAGTGGTATTGCCGCCCCAAGACTCGAACCCACAACCTTAGGGTTAGGAGTCAAACTCTCTAACCATTAGGCCACGACTTCCCCTAGACACCTCTGAGATTTCTAACTCAATATGTTTTAAAGGCAAATTGTACATCTAAAAAGCTCAAATTAAAGAAAGAAGCATGATATGTACCAAAGACGACTGTCAGGGAATTGTAGAGGCGGCAGATTCTGCAGATCTTTATTTTATAAGGTGTAAAGGAAAATATATACAATGAGTAAATAAAGGAAAAGAGCAAAACATACAGACAACAAACAACATCAGCAGAAGCATGACCATATAACACAGACCGAAACTAAACATAAGTAGGGGTACTGATTAGTGGAAGACACAAGGTCATGTGATGTGCAAGAGGCTGATGGGTAATATAGTCCAAGTTCCAATTTGAGCATAACCATGACAACAACACGGAAACAAAAGAAATATTTAATGTGACCTTTATGTAATAAAAATGCAACTTAGTTTTCAGCCTCCGTATTAAATTCTATTCTTGCAATAGAATTATGTTAAACATTATTCCAGGGTAGCTTGTGTATCAGTAAATAGGCTGCTATTCATTTTTTAAAAGAATGAGAATTTCTGTGATTTATTCGTCATGCCAAGAAATTCTTCATTAAAAGAAGCATCTGAAAATGTGTTTTCCTGGTTTCTTAAACATATAATCACTGGTAGTGATGCTCATTAATCACAGCTTAGTGTCTGTTGGTTTCACGATAAACAGGAGAACAGGAAAGACTTAAGCTCCGTTCACACTGCAGGTAAAAGTGGCCCAAATCTGATTTTTTTGGGGTGAAGTGACCAGGTCAGACTTCTTCAGGTGTAGTGTGAACACTCAAATCTAGCCCAGATCTGATTTTTTCAAATCAGATTCAGACCACTTCCATATGTGGTCCTGAATCAGAATCTGATTTTTTCCAATGTGGCCGCAGTGTGAACAACCAAGGCGGATTTGATGCGACTTTTAAGTCAATCTACATCGACATTCGTCACAATTATGCGCCAGCGAGTACGCACACAAACGTGACTACGCCTACAAAATGGATCAAATAATCAAAAGTTGCCCTCGACATCCGAAAATTTTCAAAACACTGCGTCTCTGTGCTGCCATTACACAAACATTTAGAAAGGAAAGCGAAAATGCTTACTTCCTCCATAATCTCGCTAACTATAGCGCAACGGCGTGCTGCGTGTGACGTCATTGTTATTGTTCGTTTGTGCATGCGGGTCAGTTCGAAACAGCAAACAGTTCACACTGGTATCTGATATAGGCCACATTTTAAAAGGTAATATGAACAGCCAAACAAAAAAATCAGATCTGAGCAAAATATCCGAATTGAGCATTAAGACTTGCAGTGTGAACGCGGCTTAATTGTTTTCGATACCTTTTACTGAATTTGAAACCTCCTGCTCTTCTCTAAAAGTCAAATTCCGGTTGTAACTCAATGAAAAATGGCCTCAGGTGCTCTCACTTCCATTGATTACTTATTTTCAAAAGCTTTTTGAGGCTTTGCTTGTGGGAAAATGTCCTTTTAAAATGTCCTTTACATAATGTCCTCCCGCTGTGTGTTTAAGGACCTGAGGAGTTAAAGGTCGTCTTGAGAAAGTGGCTGTAATTATGCAGGAGGATTAGTGATTAGCCCTGGTTAATATGTCAGAGTTCAAGTTGCCCACTCGGTGTTAACACGGTTCACCTCTTCTTAATTAATTGGTGAAGTGGGAAGTTATCACAGAGTCTCAGATGGGCTGTAATGAGGTGGAATATGAGCCAGCTGGTATAAATGTGCAATCTAGGGCAAAAATTTGAAAAAAAAAAAAACATTAATGGCTTTCTTAACATGTGCATGTACATCTTAATGTGAAAAGAACAGCAACACCTGCAGTGTTCATTGAATACAGTTGAACAGAATGATATTAAATAAGGGGGCACGGTGGCTTAGTGGCTTTGCACCTCCATGGTTGGGGGTTCGGTTCTCTGTCTCAACCTTGTGTGTGTGGAAATTGTGTCTCCTCAGTTCCAAAAACATGCTTTGTAGGCTGATTGGCATCTCTAAATTGTCCACACTATGTGTGTGTGTATCCTGCAATGGGTTGGAATCATGTCCAGGGTGTTCTTCCAGGAGTCCCATGGATGGATGGAGGCATGAGAGGGATTTAATGTATATATCTATGAATTCAATTCAGTTCAATTCAATTCAATTCAAGTTTATTTGCGCTTTTTACAATGGACATTGTCTCAAAGCAGCTTTACAGAACATAAACATAGAGCAGAAGGTAAACATAAGGAAAAGTATAAAGAATTAATATAATAAAAATTCAAGATATATATAGTTCACAGTATGTTTGTATGTATGTATGTATGTATGTATGTACAGTATGTATGTATGTATGTATGTATGTATGTATGTATATGTATTTATCCCCAGTGAGCAAGTCTGAGGTGACTCAGGCAGCAGTGGCAAGGAAAAACTCCCTTAAATTGGTAAGGAAGAAACCTTGAGCAGAACCAGACTCAAAGGGGAGCCCATCTTCATATGGGTGACACTAGAGGGTGTGATTACAAATATACAGTCAAACAAATGTTGTATTGGTGTAAGGATCACATGGAGTTCAGATCTCCTCTTAGTATCACAGAGTCCAACTGGAGCTGGTAGATCTGTAGATGTCTCAGGATTCTCACAGAGTCGGCCTCATCTCAGTGGAGGTCCGAGATCTTCATCGCACAGAAGACGATCGGAGCTGGTACAATGTCTGGATGCCTCGGGATGGGTAGAAAGAGAGAAGCGGTGGAGAGGGATTAATATATCTGCTGATATATCTGCTGTTCATAAAAATGTGCAAGTCTAATGTAATAGTGCACAATATTATGGGATGTATTATGTGTACGCCTGACTAAAGAGATGAGTTTTTAATCTGCTTTTGAACTGGGAAAGTGTGTCTGAGCTCCGAACACTATCAGGAAGACTATTCCAGAGTTTGGGAGCTACTATGAGAAGTAGAATGGTAGTATGGACGATGTATAGATGGATGGGTGAATGGAGGGAAAGATGAATGGATGAGAGGGATTGAATGTCTATATCTATGAATAGTACTGTAGGATGGAAGTATGGATGGATGGACGGATGAGATAGATGGATGTAAAACCTGCTGCTAATACACAAGTGTATATATGCTAAATAAATGTGCTAAATATCTATGAATAGATGTATAAATGGATAGATGGATAAATGGATGGATGGATGGATGGATGGATGGGTGAGAGGGATTAGTATAGTATATGTATAAATGAATGAATAGAAAAATAGAAGGATAAACAAACAGACAGAAGAAATACTGTAGATGGATGTATATTCAATTCAATTCACTCACTCTCCTTCTACCGCTTATCCGAACTACCTCAGGTCACGAGGAGCCTGTGCCTATCTCAGGTGTCATCGGGCATCAAGGCAGGATACACCCTGGACGGAGTGCCAACCCATCGCAGGGCACACACACACTCATTCACTCATGCAATCACACACTACGGACAATTTTCCAGAGATGCCAATCAACCTACCATGCATGTCTTTGGACCG
>NC_083484.1:4555000-4640000 GCF_030014155.1 Tachysurus vachellii
CTGGTTTTCTGTGATTTTCTCTGCTACAAAATACCAGGTTTAAATATGTGGTCTGTTTTCTTTACAGTCAGCGTTACCACGTGTGTCTTATTTACACTAGATTTGAACTACTTTTTTCATTCATATTTTCTAAAAAAAAAAAAAAAAAAAAAGATTTAAGGGGAGGCTATGTAGGGACTGTCTACTGGGGGATTTTCATAGTGAGGCAACCCTGGTTATATAAACACATGTATTTTCTCCATCTAATGAAAAAAATTAGAATATTTTTGGTGCATTGTTATTACAGTTGACCCAAGAAGATATTACATATACAACCAGTTTAATAAATTTCACATTACTACATTTCACAACCTTTCTATTTTTTAGTGAGGACTTTACATGAGATGAATATTATTTCACCTCATTATTAAGCTTAAATTCTTAATAATTCTTTTAAAAATAATTCTTAAAAAAAAAAAAAAAAACTTTTTGATGACGCTTATTTCTACCCATCAGTCAGGTCTTTCATCATACAACATCTCCCAACCGTTGAGAGTGAAGACAATCACATGCTTCTTTTGAGACAAAAGCAATTGAATCCAGCTAATTGCATTTTTACAAACTGCTGCATCATGTGTAGGCAGTGCAAAGCCAGCTATCCGCCTCCTTTTACATACATGAGCTCGCAGAGGTCCTCGATTATCTCGAGTCGCTGTGATTGACAGGGGAGGAACCCAGAGCGCATGGTCAATTTAACAACCTTGGATTCCTCTCCACGGATGACTGGCCTTAAACTCCCTCATTTAAACTGCAATTTGGTAATATTTTAGTCAATTGTGCAGCCACATTAAGCTGTATTTTCTTTTGCATCTCCTCACATACTGTACCTCCTTGTAGCCCTCTGTGTCTTCCACTTTCCGTATCGTCTCCTAATGCTAAATAACAGAGTAGCTGAGCTTCATCAGCTTTAATCATTTTCAAAAAACCTTAAATGAGAGCTACAGTTCTTCTAGCCCTCAGTCCGGACAGCTATTAACAGATGCCAGACAGGAGAAAAGGCAGACGATTCTCCATCAGCACGTACATTCCAGCCGGATCAACCAGCCATAATTATCAATCAATGTTCCTCCATCCGTCACTGTTATTTTACCTCAGTCCCGGTATATCTGACTCTCTAATTTGTTTACAACCGATTTTTCCTTTCCTAAGACTGGAAAGAGCTTTTCCCTGACACTGGAGGTAAACTGAGATTTGTTTCATTCAAAGAAAATAAAATAATTTATAGTCGCTGCTTGTAAATAAATGTATCATGGTTGCTTTTCCCCTAATAAATAAAACAGCAGTCTCTGTGGGAATATATCATGTATTCTACTTAAGAAATCTTGTACTTTGGGATATTGTACATAACTACACTCTACATCCAGCCTGCATATAAATATGGAGACTTCTGATGTGTGGGTTTTTGACCAGAAAGAGGATAAGATTCAACATCTGGGAGATTATTAAAAATTAAGGACATCAAACCTGAGGCTATGTCCATTCCACTGAACAGCATATATCTAAAGCCTTAAAAGATGCTGAAAACATTTGATGCAGCACAAAGACAAGAGAAATGGGAGACTCAGCACGTATAAAGTATGCTCTGTCTGATTGCCTGTGCAATTATCTGAACTGCTAATCACATGGCAAGAACGCAGTGTACAAATTCATAAATGTACAGCAAGAGCTTCGCTTCAGTTAATATTCACATCAGTATGTGATTGAGAGAAGACTGAGGTGAATGGACAGGATGGTTCGAACTGACAGCTAACTCAAATAATCAATTTTTACAGCCATGATGAGCACAGCATCATGTCGGATAGCACAATACATTAAACCGTCAGGTGAGATGAGATAAAATAAGAGTCGATGTGTTTTATTAATCTCCTGTAGATGAAATTCGAGGTGACACAGTTGCACAAGTAAAAGGAGTAATTTCAAAGAAAAACCTAAAATAAATGAGTGTTTATGTACACACACACACACACATATATATATATATATATATATATATATATATATATATATATATATATATATATATATATATATATATATATATTATGTTATGAGTGTATGTGTGTTTGATGAGTGTACAGTATGTGTGTGAGTGTGCCTCAGTCAGTGGAGTAGGAGACACCACGTACAGTAGAATCTGATAGAATCCGGTATCACGAAAGAGCCCTCAGACGTCTTGAGGCACGTGGTTGGATGAATCTGCGGCTTAAACTTCTCCTAAAACAAACTCAGCACAGCACAGAGACGACGATAAGGACTGTTTGTGATAGCTTTTGGTTTCCTACTCATCCTCATTTCATTCTCTGTCTCAACACTGTCCAGTTCCATCTCACCACATTGCTGGCCTTCCTTACCAGCTTAGCCAGTTTGTTGGCAGCACCAGTCCCAATGCCACCTCCACATCCCCAGCACAAAACAGCAAATAATATAATGCTGGCATGCTACAGACTGGGAAAAGCTCCAAAACAGCCTAGACCACACATTAAAGGAGCTGAGACTCTGCAGAAAGAACATCTTGCTCTGTCCTTACCGAGAGGCAGCCTTGGTATTGTCTGGGAAGTCCAGATAGCTGGGGCAACAACAGCAGAAAACAAAACATAACAAAAAACCTTGCTCACTAAAACTAAAAAGTTTTCATTTATTATTATTATTATTATTATTATTATTATTATTATTATTATATTTATTTGTTTGTTTACTTACTTGCTTAATTAACTATTTACTTACTTACTTATTATGAATTTATTAAATAGTCTACTTTCCATTTTCACTCTATATGACCGCAAACGTTCAAAATAAATCGAGAGTCTATCTTCATCTCATATTATGATTGCTCGATTGGTGGTGAAAAATCAACGAGGCTCCTCCTTTCAGTTATCAATGAACCGGTAATGTGCCTTTAGATCACATCATTTATCACCAAGGACCTTTAATTGAAGGTTTTATCTTGATCGACTTCTGAAGCTGAAGGCTGGAAGGAGATTATGGAGCTCATGAAGCAGAAAGAAACACTACAGATTTTTGAGATACATGGATGTTTGATATGATCTGATGTTACTGATGAGGATAAAGGTTTAGATCCAAGAGGAAACCTGAATCAAGTTTTTCTGACCCATTGATCCGCTGACACCCATGACATCAACACATAGTTGTTATACAAAAATTCAGAAAGTAAATGACTCGATATTAAATGCAAATTTATTTCTAATCAGCAAGACAGAGGCTACACTGTCAAGGAAATATTCCCTGAGATGATCATAGAAGTAATCTTTAGAGGAACTCGAAAAGGAACCTCATCTGGGTGACACTGGATAGTGTGATTGTTATAAATTGGTTTTCACCCTCCTTCTTAATGCTATAATAATTACTAGACTAGACTGGACTAAACCAGTTATCTAAATACAGCCTGTCATTATTTATTTCCCGAATTCCCCTGGCACTTTGTTCATACAGACATTCATCCTGACAGACGCTATACTCCTCTGCTTCTTGTGTTCTTCACCAGATGCAGGCTTTAATTCTTTTTCGTTTCCTGTCAAGCTCACGCAATTGGGAGCTTCTTTCACTCGCTGTGCTGTCTCTTTACTTTCCCCCTGCTCAGACAGACAATCAGAAAAGTGTCAGCGACAGACAACAGATGGTCCAGATAACTTTCCGAACCTTGCTGATTTTCCTACCAACTGTTATTTCATACATCAGGTGAAAAACAAACAGTCGTTACTCCAGACATAATAGTTTGCCTGCAAGTATCAGGAGGATGTTGACAGTCTCAGAAGGCTTGTGGAAGATTTGTGTTCATGTCTCATTCAAGCTTGAGCAGCTTGTTGGGTTTAGAGGTTTATTTCCTTGCTTGACTTCACTTATATTTTCATCACTCGTGTCTCCACGTGGGCACGGGTCACTTGATGAAATAGGGGACGATTTACTTTAATCAAAACTTTAATCTTAGACCTAAAAATTAGAACTGACATGATGTTGAGGTTCACGTTCAAGAAATTGCTCTATTTTAACTTGTATTAAAGTCATTTTTATCAAATGTCTGACTTTATTTTATGATATTTCAAGGGTTTATTTTTGTTTCTTTGCTTGTTTTTTTAATTAATAAATTGTCATAAATATTTTTGAATCCACTCATAAATGGGATTTCTCACAAAACTAAGAACATTTGCAATACTATGCAACACAGAATACCCATGAATGGTAAATATAATTATTTAACTGTGGATTTAACTGTCAAGAAAATCCATTTAAAATGACCTGCTATAAGACTGAAATGTGTCTGCTTCCTGTTTTTTCTCTCTCTGTCAGGTTATTTCCTGCAGACCCAGGCGTCTCCGTCCCAGCGCTCGTTTCAGGGCTGCATGCAGCTCATCCAAGTGGACGATCACCTGGCTGACTTGGTGGCGTTGGAGCGGGGCATGCTGGGAGCTTTTGAGAATGTCAGTTTGGACATGTGTACCATCATAGACAGGTCTGAACATCAAATGAACCTTCATCCAGACCACTACACCTTGATATGTATTTGCTGGTTCGGTTAAAAATAAACAGAAAGTTGTGGAAAATCTGTAAACTACTGTAATTGCAGAGATGAAGTAAACTCTGTGATATTCGTGAGAGCTTGTAATTTGTAATTTCTCAGATTTGGGCCACAGTGTGACATCATCACAACACACGTGCATACAAAAGACTTTTTTCACCACCATAGCTTCAAACTAGCATGTAGCCAAAATATCAAATACAAATAGACTGTTTTATCCAATGGTGGCCAGGTTCTGGGATCTTCTAATAAAGATTTATCATACAAGTCTTAGCTACATGCTACACAATAACATATAGAATATATATTTACTAGCAAGTCAGACATTATTTTATTTCTTATAGGAATGGTTGTGTAAAAAAACAAAACTTTCAGCACAACATGTAAGAAAACATTAGAAGTAATTGACCATCTGGTCACGTCTCCTGCTCAGGAGCACAACATCAGAATGGTTTATTTAATTTAAGGAATATGAGCACCAGCTTTCTGTCATTATACTAATAGTGATCGATTTGCCACGCACTCACTGTCACAGAGCTTTAACTTGTGTTTATGTGCTGCAGTCCTTTCTCGCTCGTGCACCGGCATTGCAGCAGCATAAATTTAGCACACGGATAAACAAAGATGATCAACAATGTAAATCACCACTCATGAGCACCGTTACTCTGGAACAGGAAAAACACATGGTTGTGTGTTGATGAGGTCCAGGATGTGATTTAAGAGGCTTTTATAGGAAGTAAATAAAGCCTTTCTGTATTTTCTGTGGAATCAGTGCCACAGACAATACAAAATTTATACGTGATTTTAACACGATGCCGCTCCCTGTATCTGGGCCACTACACTATCTGTATGGGGCAGTGGTGGCTCGAGCGGTTAAGGCTCTGGGTTGTTGATTGGAAGGTTGAGGTTCAAGCCCCAGCATTGCCAAGCTGCCTCTGTTGGGCCCTTAAACAAGGCCCTTAAGCCTCATTGGTCCAGGGTGCTGTATCATGGCTGACCTTGTGCTCTGACCCCAACCTCCAATTAGGTATATTTATGACAATACTCTCCCCTCATAACTATTATTCTTCTGTCAGAATTGTCAGGATTTTCTTTAATAGACATGGTTTAATTTTGGATTGTTTTTTGTTTATTAATTTCTTACGTGCATGTATTTGTTTGTAGCCTAATTTAATCCACCATGACTAGGCTTTTACTAAGGATGAGTGAATGAATGATGTGTGAACAAATGAATGGCCTGAATTCAGATGCCCTGAGAAGTGAAACAAAACAAAAACAAAACAAATCTAAACAAACTGAGCAAAACTCAACAAATAGAGTAAAGCAAAACAAACTAAACAAAAAAACAGCCAAATGAGCAAAAAAATCGAATAAAACTGAGTAAATTAGAGTAAAGCAAAACAAAAAAACGTATTCTATTCATATCTGTAGTTGTATGTTTTCAGCATTATATCTTCAGCCCAAATAATAGCTTCACATTTAGTTAGATTGCATCATCCAGCTATCCACATTTTTTCAAACTGCGTCTCATGCTACATCACTGGATGACATAACACACTTGAAGGAAAGCGCTATCAACATCCTTCCACATAAATGAACTCACCAATACCCATGATTGGCTTTGCTGGTATCCTCAGAGGAGTGATAATAACGTTTGTGTACAGCTGATCATCGTAGCCATGTGTGGTTCTTCAACAGACTGTTTCCATAAAGTAGAAGAAGCTCAAAACCATATAAAAATGTCCTTGTATTTTGTAGCATTTCCCTTAACTGGAACTAATCCAAAACTGTTGAAGCACAACAATACTCCTGGGCACAAAGCTAAGTGTGATAGTCCACAATCATATGACCATATAGTGTATATTTTAGTCTGTGCTTCATGGATAAGAACTTCATTACTTGTTGTTTTACATGCATAATAAATGACAGCAATAGCACTTTTCTTGCTCGTCAGTTCAGCCCTCCTGTAAAACTCGACTCCTCTGCTAAGCAAGGAGTACGATGATAATGAAGCTCAAAATCTCATCATTTTTCAGGCAGATTAGAATAACACCACTCATGTCAGCTGAGAAGTGAACTCATTTTTGTGACTTGGAGAAAAAAACCTTCCAAACGTCAACATAATTGGTTTTGTGTTTTTCTTTTATACTAGCAAGTTTTGGGATAAGATCCGTCACAGGAATACAACGCCTCTTTTACAACTTCTTGCTTATTTTTGTAATTTTCCGACAGTTTTAAATTGTTTACTTGTATAAAATGCATGCATTGATCTCCTGATGTACCATAGGGGACCGTGAGTCATCCTACATAGCACTACTTTAACATCACAGTGTCTAAATTGTGTTGGAAAGTGTGAGTGTGAGTGTGTGTGTGTAGTCTTCCTAGCATGATTAGTTGACAGTACCTAAAACCAAACATTATCCTCCTTTTATTGTCCCTAATGGCTTCTTTATATAACTGTCACTTTCCATTATGCTAAGTGCAGGAGTAAATAGGCAAAGCCGACAAGACCAGCTCTCCGGGCCTGCATTCTCAACACCCACTGCAGTCAAGAAGAGAATAGAGATGAATATCTGCTTAGTGGCCAAGAACAGATTTGCTCTGGTGTGACGCTGCCAAACTTGATATGCCTGTACCTGAGCATAGCAGGGACACAACACAAAACAACATCCATAGCATCTGAAATGGTTCTTTATTGAGAGGTACAGTAGGTGTACAGTAGATCTTTGAAATCCTCTGGATCACAGGATCCTAACTCTGGTCTTGGAGTAGTCTGGTACGTTGAACCTGATGGTAAAAGCAGGGGAATGTCTGAACTGTGCAGGACAAGGGGTACTTGAGTGAGGTGCCTCTGTTCTGGTTTAAAGAATCTGCATTTATGAATTGCTGAGTTCTTGCCAGCTTTGCTTTTCTATGACGAGGATGATTTTAACACAAGTGCCAGCATGTACACTCTATCAGTGCCAGCCGTGAGGAATTCAGAGCAACCAAAGCATATTATCCATGTGTTATTCAGCTCAAACCATGTGTTATTCAGCCCTAGGCCGGCAAGGAAGTGATCGTCACCCTGGTTCCTCAGAGGATTTTTCCAATGGTTTTTGGATTACTTCAGAAAATAAGCTCTGCCCAACAATACAGTAGTTAATGATTTAAAGGTTGTTGGGTTTTTTTTCATATTCACATATGAATAAAACCTTTATGAATTTTGAAGCCTAAATACTAAGGATTGGCATATAACCAAACTACACCGCTGACAGTGCTATTTTTGTGGATTAATCTAGTGTATAAACACAACAAGGCTGTGGTAGTTTGTGAAGTGATTAACTGTTTACTGATGGAGACTTGAGCGCAAAACTGTTTATGGCAACAGCAGTCTTAAGCTACTCTATCGAATCTGTACGTATCAATTGCAGACCTACAGTAAGCCATTTTCATGGTTTGTAAGTGGTTCCGTCTGCAGTAATCTCGCATATCTTTAGGCTGCCCATGTGGGGCAACAGCGAGTGGTTTTCAAGTACTAAGCAGGAGTAGGGCATCAGGATGGATCAGACAGGTCTGAAGAGCAGAAGGGGGCAGGATCAATGATGTCTCAGGAAATGCTTGTGTGACTCAACAGAGAGAGAGAGAGAGAGAGAGAGAGAGAGAAATGTTGGCCTATTCCCACCCACTTTCTCTGAGACCCATGAAGTCAGTCCTCCACATATTTTTTGAAATGGTGCTCAAGTTGCATCACACTACGTATAAAACGCTCAAAGGAAAGCTCTATCTATGCATGAGTTCACCGATACCCATAAAATTGACATTAAAGATTTTGCACCACCCCTCTTTCTTTGAGTTCACGGCCTATCTTGACTCCCAGCCATGGATGGCTGTTGCATCACCTCCATTCGAACTCGTGATCTCCAGAGCCTCCATTGTTAATAAGGCATTAATTTCCCAACCCATCTGACATACACTTTTCAGTTGAACGTGTGAACGTGTGAGCCCTACTCCCCCCAACCTCCAAAAAAAAAAAAAAAAAAAAAAAAAAGGCATGAATTTCATTAGTGTAATGAGAATAGGAGTTTATTTGCAAAAATATATGCCTAGGTAGCTTTATTACCTCCTCCACACATCAACACCCAGACAGTTCGTTATCTCTCTCTTTCTCTCTCTTTACAGAAATGTTTTCAGCATGCAAATGTGTCTTTATTATAATGCCTCGGTGTCAAGGTGTTAGACTCGCTGTGTGTGTTGAGTGAACGTACCTCACATAAATCCCAAGGTTCCTCACAGAAATCCCAGCTGAATATACAGTATAGCACATGCAGAAAATGTGGCAGTACAAAAAAAAAGTCTAAGTCAGCTCCTATATTTAAAATTAAGGCTTAAGCATTAACTCAAAGAAGATTGGCCTTTAATTTGGGTTCACTCTGCTCTCTTAACTCGAAGAAAGGCCTCGGAAATCTGTTTCCACGTGTCACTGTATTTTCCTTCTGAGACTTGTAATTTAAAGCATCTTTGAAGATGACTAATTAAATTGAGGAGAAAAGCAGTAAAGCCTTTAATTGTTTTTAAACTTTAGTTCTTTAATTAGGACTTCACTCAGAAGGATTACGTTTGTGGTGATGTGAAAGCTGAAACATCTCTTTCTTTTCACTCTCTGATGCATGTATGATAATTATTCAGCTATTTTCTCTTCTTTTTCAAGGTTTTCAAGGAGCAAATGGAAATAGTAAGGTGGTTTTTTTATGAGTCACGAAAAGAGGAGATAAATTGACATGACTCATGAGTGACCTAGTAATTCAAATTCCAAATGCATTACAAATTTTAGAGAACACAAATGTAGGGCTTTATTCAGAGTCAGCAAATTAACTCTGAAATTTACAGTATTTATGCTGGAACTTTGTGTATTTCTAGTCGTGTTACCATCAAAGTCAATTTTCAGGGTCTGCCGTTTAGGTTATGATCATGTAGCTGACGCCTAAGCGATTTACAGATTTTATTTAAGTAGATGTCTCTTGGTGCATTTACCTTTAAATCTGTCAACAACTGCAGTGCTTGGTGAGTATCTGTGTTAGTATATAAAGCTAAATAAAAAAGCCCTCAGTGATTTTTCTACACAAAGATTAGTAAAAGCTACTCTTCTACCTGAAAGACCATTTGACACCACTTCAGTTGCAGTCTAAGCTTGGATCCTTCTTTACTTTCTCATTTTTATTTAGCTCTGGATCTAAGCTAACCGTTTTTATCAAAACCCTTCAGTTCCTGATCAATGGAAGCTAATTTGCCTCTGTTAGCCCGAGGCAGTTATGTTTGATGAGAGAGTAATTTAACCCACCGTTCTTCTAATGATCCTTTGTCATGTTTTTTTCAGATGTTTGCCTAATCTCTGTGAGCATGGAGGAAGGTGTACTCAAACCTGGGACAGTTTCAGCTGCTCATGTGACAGCACTGGATACACCGGAGCCACCTGTCACACATGTACATACACTTTCATTTGAAATATACTACATTTCCTTTACAATTCTTTCGAACTGTAGCGTACCGTTGTTACTTCAGAGGCTTAAATGACTTCCTGATGCAGACGAGAGATAATCAGTATAAGTGCTGGTCTACGCTGTTATTTAACAACTCTTGATTGACCTACATTGTAAAAATTGTAATTATGTTATTAGTGTTAGCAGTAGAATTATATACGGCAAATGTCTTGTTCATGTGTAACCTTCATTTACATAAATCAACGTGACACTGAGTCACTATAGCCGCGTTCACACTGCAAGTCTTAATGCTCAATTCGGATATTTTGCTCAGATCTGTTTTTTTTGTTTGGCTGTTCACATTACCTTTTAAAATGTAGCCTATATCAGATACCAGTGTGAACCGTTTGCTGTTTCGAACTGACCCGCATGCGCAAACAAACAAAAACAATGACGTCACACGCAGCACGCCGTTGCGCTAAAGTTAGCGAGGTTATGGAGGAAGTAAGCATTTTCGCTTTTCTTTCTAAATGTTTGTGTAATGGCAGCACAGAGACGCAGTGTTTTGAAAATTTTCAGATGTCAAGGGCAACTTTTGATTATTTGATCCATTTTGTAGGCGTAGTCACGTTTGTGTGCGTACTCGCCGGCGCGTAATTGTGACGAATGTCGATGTAGATCGACGTAAAAGTCGCATCAAAACCGCCTTGGTTGTTCACACTGCGGCCACATTGGAAAAAATCAGATTTGGGTCTGATTCAGGACCACATATGGAAGTGGTCTGAAACTGATTTGAAAAAATCAGATCTGGGCTAGATTTGAGTGTTCACACTACACCTGAAGAAGTCTTTTACCTGCAGTGTGAACGTGGCCTATATGATATCGATAAAAGAAGTGACGGAAGCAAAATGAGATTTAACTTGTTTGTCATGAACAATCAGCAAATGAGGAAAAAGAACAGCGGAAGTTTAAACATTATGCTTAAAACATAATTTAATGAAAAAAGCTGGATGATCATCATGACCAATATTGCATGTCTATCTATCTATCTATCCAAATTTTAACTATCTAGTGAATTTATCTAAATAGTCACGAGACACATTGAGAGGAAGCAGTTGCATGTGAGCTCTTAATTAATTAAAAACAAAACAAAATAAAAAACAAACAAAAACAGCATCACAAGAGAGACTAAATACAATAATAGGCTTATAACACCACAAAATTCAAAAACACAGAACGTAGCCTATACTTCTATGCACACAAGGGTTTAAATAGATACATGGATCAAGAACGAAAACAGCAAACAGATGAGCTTTATCATGAACCATGAAGGAAACAGGAAATGACATGACAAGGGCGGAGATGGGAAATTAATCAAAATAAAAACACACGACTACATAAACAATCAAGAAAAAAGTGAAACGGATATAGAATAGAATGAGTGCTGTCAAGGGGAGATATAAAACAAAATAAATAAATTACAACACTTATTAATTAGCTAGCTAAATGAACAAGCTAATTTACAGAAATTAACTAGCTAATTTAACTGAAACGTCTAGAAAATCGATGTCTTGTACCTAGCTAGCTAATTTAACTAAATAATTTGCAACACTTAATTAGCTAGCTAGTTTATCAAGTTAATTTGCAAAACTCAACTAGCTAATTTAACAAACTACAAAACATTTTTATCTAGCTAATTAACTAAATTACAGTACTTACAGCCGATATAGGAAAATAGGACTAGTGTTTCAAACTGAGGTGAAAATAGTTTTATTAAACAACATTATCAAGTTTCTGTATGTTTGCACATATTGTAACAATAAGAACAACAGAACCAAACAAATGAGTGAATCAATCAGTGAATGAATCTTTTTGGTGAACCAAATAAAAGCATATGAGTCACTCAAATGATGAATCATAAAATGTACCTTATATAATATAATAAGAAAAAGTAGATCAATTTGACTAGATTCCAGAGTCATCAATTGCTAAGATGCCTTTTCTGCAGACTATTATTGCATTGATAAGACTAAAAAAAAGAATAAAATAATTTTCTTAAAAATGACAAGTATAAAATACTTTCTACAATAAAAATTATAACATTATTCAAGAAATTAAACTTCTAACCAATCAGGTCTGAGCATTCAAAACACAGCCTTGCATTGCTGACAGACATGATTACTCCCTATTTAACAGGATATAAATAAAGAACTTATGTTCATCAGCGAGACAGTTCTTTATCCGTTATTTACAGAAATGTCATTTTGTCTCAATGCTGTTTTTCTTTTAAATAGTGCTCTGAAATCTACATTTACAAGCACAGCAACACAAAGCACTCGTTAGATCAGGAGGCCTCATATACTGTACATTTACTCATTTAGCTTTTCTTACGTTTGAGATGGCATGACCTTTGTAGCGCAGACTAGCGCAAAACCTTAGAGGTTTTTTTTAATCTATTGATTTCCTGTCTACATGAAACTCCATGTCTGCACATTACCACCTACGCTAAAGTTAAATCGTTTCACATTTCGTCTTTGTGATTCTGCACACTTACATCCACAGCGGGGGATCTATTATGTAACATATAACACATCTCATGAGCACTTAGATCTGCCTGGAATAAAGATTTTATTGTTTAGAAGAGATAATACATTTTAAAACCAATGAAATATCTGAAATTGTGTATTCATTTTTAATACTTTTCATCCCTCCTTTTCTTCTAGCTCTGTATGAACAGTCCTGCGAAGCTTATAAGCACCTGGGGAAATCTTCAGACTTCTACTGGATCGATCCTGATGGCAGCGGACCTCTAGGACCCTTCAGAGTCATTTGCAACATGACGGGTAATTTATGCACCAAAGCCCAAAACATCCACTGAATAAACACAGTGTGAATATTTGGAGTGTATATAATGTTTTTACTGTTATAACTGTGAGCAGGGTATGATGACAAATATAGGAGGATTTCTTCAAATGCTAAATACACTGGTTTGTGTCTTAGTGTCAAATGATGCATTTGTGATTAATAAGTACTAACAGAGTCTAATTTGTTGCTTTTGAGAAGTGATTAATGAATACCAGTTTGTAGTGCTCACTGGGAAATCCACTGTGGATTATTATTAGCTACGTGTTTAAACCAAATAGCACACTGCAGACAAAACAACAAACATTTTCACTTCTCGAGTCAAGCCAAACAGATGCTTAGACTAAACAATCCAGACTTGGAGCAATGGACAGGTGCAAATGTAATATTTACCTCTGGTATTTTCATGTTTCTCGAATGCGTCCACACTGACCGCTTGTGCTCATATTTAGGGTGTATTTGAAACATCAGTGCAATGCAAACTCTTGTAAGGGCCATGCTGTATTTCCAGAGGATAAGGTGTGGACGACGGTAGTGAACGACCTGCTGCCTCAGACAGCCGTATCAGGTTCGAGCAGAGACACACGCACTGTGCTGCAGCTGAACTACAGCGCCAACATGGAGCAGATCAGCGCAATTACAAATGTCGCCGAGCACTGCGAGCAACACGTCACCTACACCTGCCTCTCATCACGCCTATTCAGTACTCCAGGTATCGAGAGGAAGAGAGTGTGTGTGTCTCATCTATCTATCTATCTATCTATCTATCTATCTATCTATCTATCTATCTATCTATCTATCTATCTATCTATTTTTCTTTCTTTCTTTAACTGTCCAGAGTTGGTTTGCCTGGAACAAAGATATAACAAATTTAGTGAGCACTGTCCAGAGTCAAGCTGCAACTCTTTACAACCGTGGTGAACAGAAAAGCATCTCCAAGGCAGCTGGATTACAAATATAACAGAAGACCACATTACGTTCCACTCCTGTCAGCCAATAGCAGGATCTGATGCTACAGCAGGCTCAGTGTGCATCTCAATCTGCTTAGCTGTCAGGGTGTCAGCTATCATCTCAAACCTCTTAGCATTTTAAAGGGTGTTTTATTAAAAAAATCCTACAATGCACCACAAAACCAGCGAGGATCAATGCTCACTCACTATCTTCTTTTACGAAAAATTGATGTCATATTTTCTGAAGGCTTTCTTTAGCTTGAATAAAATGGTGGACGAACTCTCACCCAACTTTGTCTACAAATGTAAGTAGCTTGTTAGCTCAATGTTGTAGCTCTGAAATGAAAGCTATTTTTAACTGTATTTGACATACTGTATGTGGTTTGTTTGAGTCTAATGACTCTGAAGTGTTTATTGATTTTAAATCCACTTGCTAGACTACAATCTAATCAGACAAACCTGTTGCACATAAACAAACACACTAGAACTGCTCTCTAGTTCATATTATCCATAACATATCATTTTGGGAACGTTTTCTAAATATATACGCTGCTTGTCTTAGTTCTCACACTGCATCTCTGAAGCCAGAAGCAGAGTCTTTTCTGTCAACGTGGTTGTCTCCTGTGCTTCCTGGTGACCGTGACATCAGTTTTAATTACCAAAATCCCAAGAGACACAACAAATTTATCTTCAGCCTCCTAACATTAATGATGTACTTATTATTAAAGGTTGACGTATGTTCAAATGTTCAACAATACACGCTTGCTGTAGAGGTTGCGACCCAGATCATGCTAACAAGGTAGTTAATGCTCACACTATGCTAATTTCAAATAAAATGGCAGCCGTTACCCGTTAAAATTGTATATTTGCATTGATTCCACTCGGTTTTTAAAAGTGTCGCGTTAACAAGACATTTCTATGGTTATTTAAGTGCCAGATTGTGCCTTGGGCACAAAGTTAATGATCCAGCTTGGGGAGAAAAAAACAGGATTGACACTAAATCTTCAGTCTGAAATAAGCCTAGTGCATAGTTTTACTCATTACATTTAAGAGCCAAGCCTCTGAAATACAGTGCCTTGCATAAGTATTTGACTTCTTAACCCCTAAGCATTACAAAGTGGAACGTTTTAGTTTTTTTTTTTTTTTGAAAAAAAAAAGGTGGTCAAATTTTGTTCACATTATATGCAATAAGTCTATTTTTTTATTGTGACATAAAGGTAAATTAGACAAGACAAAAACCGACTCCTCGTCCCCAGCAGCCCAGCCCAAAAAACAAGAACTATTTGGCTGTAATAAGACCTGGGATATATTTCTATCAGCGTAGCATTTCTGCATCCTGATTTATTACATTTATTTTTTTTTTTTTTATTATTCCTCTGAGCAAAATTGCTTAAGACTGTTACATAAGCCACCACCCACAGGCATGTTACGTGACTCTGTATAGTCATGCGTCAAAAGTAACCTTTTAGTGGAACGAAAAGATTTGTGGAAAAAGTATAAATTTTTTTAAATTGTCATTTACCCATGTTTATTGGGTAAATGTTTGTGTTTAAATGAAGTGTTCATAATTACCATGTTATTCAGAAGTGGACATTGTATTAGTCTTAGTTGTTTGGACTCTGTACTTTGGAGTCTCGCTCTCTTGCTTTCATGTGATGAATACCCAGAAGGGCAGCAATGTTGATTGGGCTCTGTGGCTGCAGTTTGCCACATGTGCTCCAGATGGTCCTACACAACACAAAACTGCTTCATCAACAACAAAAGACACTTCTTTATCAGCATGGTCAGCTTTGTTGTTTGTGTGTGTGTGTGTGTGCTGAAACATCATTGACGGATGCTCACTTTGAATATAAAATGCCTGCCTTCATGCTTGTGCTGGTGTTTTGTTTTGTGTTTTTGTTTCTGTTTACTCAGACCAGCAATAGAGCGACAATTTCTCTTCTTGGACCTCTTGTATCGATTTGTGTCTAGCAATTATCATTTGCTTCTGAACTATTTTGCAAATCCTAGACATTCATGATTGATAGCCTCGTCCTGTCAAACATTTGTTTTGTGCTGTAATGGGAAAACAATCAATGATGTTATAAGGTGATGAAGTTAGCCCACCCAATGTGATTATTTCACTGTAACAAAGACACACCCAAGATGTTTCTTACCTTTTAAAACACTGCAACATTCCCAACAAAATTATTAAATTAAAATAAATTGGTTTCTGAGTTAATTAAAGAACACATCTTGTATTATCAGTTTATACACCGGAATTCGTTGAGGTTTACATTATTACTACATGAATTGATCACGTTTACTCTATCATCATTTCATCTAGACATTAGAAACCTGTTTAAGTTTAGTGTAAGCAATCATACGAAATCATGTGTTGTTAAGAAACGTTATGTTTTTATGTAAACTGTATGTAAAATCTAACTGACCACTTTTATTTTCGGTGTAGCTTTATTTTATGTTGTGGTTGTGTTAAACAAGTTATAGCTGAATTTAAATTCTGGAACTGTAGACTCCTTCAAAAATTCAATTTAATTTTATTTTTATAGCGCTTTTAACAATAGACATTGTCTCAGAGCAGATTTACAGAACATAAGATAAATACTACAAAAATAATATTATAAAAAGAGTTTAAGATTAATATTAGACTTATATTTAAATGTGTTATCCCCAAAGAGAAGCCTGAGGTGACTGTAGTGAGGAAAAACTCATTTAGATGGAAGAGGAAGAAACCTTGAGAGGAACCAGACTCAAAAGTGAACCACATCCTCATTTGGGTGACACCAGAGTGTGTGATTATAAATTATTATGTTTTATTATGAGTTTTATTATGAATAATGTCCTTTCTACAGTCAAATACAGTCTGACAATTGTGTATTAATTAGGAGGTTGTTGTCCTCAAAGACCACATGGAGTTAACATCTTCTCATTGAATGACTGAAATTTTAATAAAACAGAATCCAAGTGGAGCTTGTACATCTTTAAATGCCTCACGCACCCAGCACACGTCACCATATTAAAGATTATGGCTCCTTGTATATTTCTACTATATAGAAACAATAATGTATTAGAACATGCTCATGGATATAAGCCTGTAATTCGACTTATGTGCATTAACACACTGCTAATTAGCTCAAATGAACTCGTTTCATCTTATTTCTAAACACTGTTCTACAACCCGGATGATGTAATGAACCGTGTGTGAATCAGCACATTGTTAATCACTGCTTGGTAACATTTCATTAACGTAGAACACACAAAGCAGACAAAACTCAGCAGATGGAAATGTAATGTGGATTTTCTCTTCAAAACTGTATTCTGACCCAGCAGTGTTTGTACCACTGGAAAAACTGCTTGTACTGCAGCAGCTATTCTGTTCCACTAACACCATCAGGATTGTCTATAGTCTGCAGTTCGGTTTATAGTATTTATGCTCTGAGTATCTGTTGTGCTTGGGGATATTTTAATTGACAGTTTGTTTAGCTAAACTTTGTTTAGTTTGATCAGTATGGATGGCATTTCAGGTCGAGTGTTCCTGAAACATTATTTAAAAAAGTGAATGTCTCAGAAGATCAAAATGTCATTTGAAGGAGAGGTTTTCATCTTCAGCACATTTTGTTTTGTTGTTGTAAAAAACACAGAAAATATTTTTTGGAGTGCTTATGGATCAATCAATCAATAAATCAACCAATCAATCAACCAATCAGTCAATCAATCAATCAATAAATCAACCAATAAGTCAATTAATTAATAAATCAACCAATCAATCAACCAACCAATCAGTCAATCAGTTAGTTAATTAATCAACCAATCAATCAATTAGCCCCATGGTGAACCAAACCCCCTGCATGGGAAAATCTCCCTCATGGACCGGAGCCCTGTTTAGGGAAAAGCTTCCTGTTAGGAAAAGCATGGCTGAAAAAAACAAGCATTTGTCTAAACAGGTGAAAACCATGTTATTTAGTGATTAGCATCAAAGTTTACTAAAAACACTGGACTACAAGACTGCATCAGAGCACACTGATATTGAATAGCACGCATCAGTAGTCATTTAAGGCCATGAATCTGTTTTTTTTTTAAATGTTCTCCCTACTCTGAAAAGCGTTTAGCTTAACCGTGACACATTTCAAAAAGCTATTTTTTCACCAAACCGCATATTTCCGAGTGCAACCGATGTCAGAGAAGCGTCTGCACCCCGCACCATGGACTAATAGAAAAACTGTCCATGTTAATCTCTCTGACAGTAATGCCATCTGTATTGAGAGGATCAGACAGCAGACCGAGTGCAAAATGAACATTTATTCAAGTTTACGTCTTCTCCTCAATGACAAAAAAAACCACTCTGTCTGTCGCCAAGACTTCAAGTCGTGTTGAGCAGAGCCTTTACTTTAACTGTTTGAAAGATGTATCACAATTTGAAAACAGCACAAGTCTGAGGTTTCCATCTCGCATATACTCAGATCGAACAGAGGAATAGAGCATTTCATTGCCAGTTGGAGCCAGGTCATTGGCTATAGAATATTTGTATTGAAATATCAGATCTGTGCATCTAGATAACAGCAGTTTATTGATGTAATTCATCTAAATGAGCCTTAAACTATTTCCTCATAATGATGCTATTCTTACAAGCAACCTGTAGAAACAATTCCTTGATGAGTCTGAAGAATTTGTATGGAAGCCTCCTTTTAGTTTCTTTTCTGCTCCCACATCATCTAATTATGGAGAACACTCAAATAAGAGACGTTTTTATTTTTCACATATACTGTACAGTACATACCAGTAAAAGTCTTTTCATCACATATCCCAGCTTCTTAGGAAGGAGTTAGAATGCATAGCCAGCCATGATGCAGCACTCTTGAAGCAGAGAGGGTTAATGCCCTTGGTGGAGCTGTGGCTTGAACCTCAACCTTCCAATTAGTGATTCGGTTCCTTAACAGATTAAACCATAACTCAATGTTCTGAGCGCCTTTATGCAGGATCTGGGGTAATCCAGGACTTGGGTTGAGAGCCTTTGCCTTAAGATGTATACAATAACCTAGTAAGGGCACTGTGGTGTGTCTTCTGTTTATACTGGACAAGATGCTTGCTGCTTAAACTGGGCAGGACAAACCAGCATAAAACATGGTTTGGTCCTGTCCAGTTTAAGCAGCAAGCACAGCACAGTACCTATATACACATACACATATATAGTTGCACCCTCCCACCAGGACACACACACAAACACACTGCCTTTGTAGAAGTGGAGCTGTGATGAATGTAGCACCTCAAGGATTTGGCTTGCTGTGTGTGTGTGTGTGTGTGTGTGTGTGTGTGTGTGTGTGTGTGTGTGTGTGTGTATGTGTGTGTGTTTGTGTGTTTAGGAGAAAGAGAGAGAGAAAGAGAGAGAACTAATTTGTCAAATCCATCTGCCACCTGTAATGTGTGTTGTGAGGAAGGAGCCACAGCTCTCTTCCTGCCAAACATCAGCCCACTGGCACGAAGGACGACAACAAAAAAGAAAAGCAGAGGGGAAAAAAGTGCATTACACACATAAAGGCGAAATGCTGCAAAATGAATGGAACAGAAGTTCAATAGTACATCCCCTGTTCACTATAAAACAATTGCTGCCTGGGGTCTTGGTTTCTTGCTCTATATATAGTATACTTTCATGGTGTGATGGGGATTAATGTCCATGAAGAGGTTAATCTACATGAAGCTCCAGCAAATATATGTTTTGATCTAATGTCCTTCACACGCTGGTGATGATTTACAGCTGTTCCAGTAAATTACCATATCTCACACAGAGGTGTCAATACTTCCTCATTAACCTGTCAAAGCGTTGAAGCAAGTGGGCAGCAGGAAACAGACAATGCAAATTAATACCCATAAGAAATGATTTTAATCCAGTTCTCCTTCCAGCTCAGGATTTGTAAGGACGTGATGGTCCAGCGCTGGGTTCCTAATCAGAAGGTCGGGGTTCAAGCCCACAAGCTGCTGAGACATCTACATTGGGTCCTTGAGCAAGGCCCTTAACCTCACCTGCTCCAGGGGTGCTGCATGATGGCTGACCCTGCGCTCTGACCCCAGGCTCATAATAGCCTGGGATATGCAAAAATTAGGGGCAAGTCGAGGCCTAATGGTTAGAGAGTCTGACTCGTAATCCTAAGGTTGTGGGTTCGAGTCTCGAGCCGGCCACAACTGAGGTGCCCTTGAGCAAGGCACCGAACCCCCCAACTGCTCCCCGGGCACCGCAGCATAAATGGCTGCCCACTGCTCCGGGTGTTCACTGCTGTGTGTGTGCACTTTGGATGGGTTAAATGCAGAGAATGAATTCTGAATATGGGTCACCTTACTTAGCCGTATATCACGTCATTTTACAGTGACATTAGTGTTTGTTTGAAATATTGTGTGTTGCCTGTAGTTTTTTCTTTCATTGTCCTTGTTAAACAGAATGGCTTGTTTACTTCATATAATGATACCGGTCATGTATTTTGTTTCTCAGGGTCTGTTAGCATCAGTAATCTGGAATTTAGTGTCAATAAATCCTCCTCCTGTTCCTGGTTATCTAAAATTGAGCTGGAGATCACTGAATTAATGAAGATCTAAAATCCTCCACATTAGAGGTCTTAATCATCCCAGATTTCTACTACCTACATGCTCGGGGAGATTAAAGACAGACTTATTAGATGGCTTATTAGAGCTAAGATGGTGTCCTGGATCACGAGCTTTGAGTGCCACACTGGTCCAGAGATTAAAGTCTTTGGATTCATGCTTATGATTTTATTATGTTGAAGTACTTTTACACAAATATAGCTCTATATTTTCTAGTGATAAGTAGCATCTCTGGAGTAAAGATAAGCCATCAGTGCTTCATTTATTTTGAGGTTATCACTTGTGTTATAACTGCTATATCAGTCTCTTGAAGACAAAAATAAATAAATAAAAATCATAAATCAGAAAAGTTACAGACTTATATCTGACCGTTAACACAGTCTGACACTGGAGACTCTTTCCACAAAGGTTAAAACAACATGTCACTTTTAAATCTGTTTAGGCGAAGCATCTGATATACAAGTCCACGAATAAGCCGTTACTTTAGAAACCGCAACATCTGAACAAACACCTTTAGTATAAACACCTTCTGTTCATTCAGATCTGACTCAACAATCCTGGGTTAAATGTAATTCATAGACACTTTTTTAAAAAGGTGGTGAGTTGCCACGGCGACCGTTTACGTCGTCCATGCGATTTAATACGTTCTGCATTTCTGTAATTCTGTGATTGAGGATGAGAGATGAGGATTTGAGAGATCAAATATTTTGGCTCAGAAAGCAACAGGTATTACAAGCAACATACTATAACGTTAAGTTTCAGTAATGTAAACTGACATAAGGGATATTTTTTTCACTTTAATCACAAATTACATAGCTTTGTAATGTGTAGGATATGAGGTGTTAACTATTGTGCTTCTTTTGTTTGTATTAGATATAAGAACAGATCATTAATGAATGAATTAAAGACAAAGGTTCTCAGCTAGGGACACCTTTAAATAAATAAAAAAAGACAATTCTGAATTCAATTAAAAAATTTGTACTTTATCCGCCTACATAACCCATTTTTATCACAATCGTCATTCATGGTTCGCTCGTTTTGAGACCTTCGACTTTAAATTATGTGAAATAAGTTTGATGAATTTGCCAACGTAAAAGGATTTAATTCCTGCTCTTATAAACTGAAGACACTGATTAAACTGAAAAGCTGTTATTCAAATCATGTGCTGCAGTGATTCATCGTGGTTTCTATACTTTACTTTTTGAATTCCATTCACATAATAATTCTTCAGAATTCGGCAGAAGTTCAGGGTTAGGGTTTTTGTGCGCTGTTTAGATGAGAAGAAGTCTGTCTGTTTTGTAATGAGTTTCTCTTTAGACGGAGACAAACGCATAAGCGTGCCTTCACTGTATGTATGTCATTGTGTCTATGCGGTCTACATCCAAGCTTTCATTTAAAGAAAAAAAACATTTTATGAGGCCCTTTAGACTTTTTTTTTATTCCTATTATTTTCTATCTACATGTGTTGAGGTTGAGCTTGTGGATTTTTGTCAGGAGGCTATAAAAACAGAAAGCATTCTGTCTTCGGGCTTATTGATTTGAAGCAGTTTTGAATGATTTGTGGTGTGCAAAGTTTGTGAAGTGTTCATCTGACAGAGAAAGGGCCAAGAAAAGCCTCACACCTACATGTACTGTTCCCTTTCCTCTACAGTGTTTCTTTCACACGACGTCTCTATTGTACTTTGGTGAAGAGACACCACTGTGTTGTCTACAAAGAATAAACATTCAGGTGTGTTAGATTATACTGTATATGTCAGACTAAACTAAATCACCATGAAATAATCAATAATAATACAACAATGGCTTCTCAAATCTGATTTTGAATGTGTGGACTAATTTTCTGTAACATACGTCACGTTTGCGAGGTTTGTATTAATGCGCTAAGTTTAATACTTCACCTTTATACAGTACGTGGACTTGATCGGTGAGCGCTCGTCATGAACAGTCTATGATATGGTGACTGTTTTGTCTTTTAGTGATCTGACATACTTTTACTCTGTTTAGTTTAACAATACAGCAGCAGTAAATGTTTTCAATTCAAATTCAATTCAAATTTATTTGTATAGCGCATTTGACAATCGATGGTGTCTCAAAGCAGCTTTACAGAACATAAGAAACATAGTACAAAAAAAGGTTTATATATATTATACAAAGATTAATGTAATACAAAAGTTTCAAGATTGTTGTGAGACTTATATATAAATGTGTTTGTATTTATCCCCAATGAGCATTTTCAAAGTTTGGGCAAAAAGCATTTAACCCTTGTATGTTGTTCGTATTTTTGTTACTCAGCCAGTGTTCGTGGGTCTGCTGGACCCGCTGCATTTTTAGGTTTTTAATTTAACACAATCAAAAATTTGATGTTAAAATACTCTACAGATGTTTACTTCATCCCAATTACAAGCAATATAAACAGCATATCGTCGCTGTCAGGTGGAATCCTCGTATCTCCAAAACCGTTATTTTTCAGGAAATTAAAAAAACGCCGTACCTTATCTGCAGTGCACAGGGTTTAGTCCGCGTTGCAGTGGATTGTCTTGCGCTAAATTCCTGTCCTCAGACGAGCACCAGAACTAGCGGGGGTCAAGATTTTTTTTTCTTTGAGCCCAGTGTTTTGAAGACATTTACCTCAGAAGACGTGTTGATTCGTTGCGACTCTTCTTGAGGAGAAATATGCCGTGAAGCTCTCCCGCGGAGTGAGGAAGAGGTGGACAGTTGAAGTGTCCAATGGAGTTATGAGATTTGCGCTCAAGCTATTTTCAAGACTTTAGATTGGTTAATAACTTGTAAAAATAACAGACCCACGTGGGGACTGACCGATAGCATCGATATGTGAAAAAATATGAAATTGACAAAATTTGGAGATACGAGGTTTCCGCCCGACAGCGACGATATATGGTTAATATTTGCCCTTTAACTTTATTACATCACATTTTTTAAGTAAAGTGCTACTGTTATTTTATTGTTTTTTTAATAAAATGTAATAAAAAAAAAGAAAATCAAATTTAATCAAGTTATGAGTGGGAAAAATTCAACAAATGTACAAGGGAGCAAAGTTTTTCAAAACTATTGATGTTTATGAATATGGGTCCCACAGACCCGAACAACATACAAGGGTTAAAAGCCTGACATAAATGCATAAATATCTGATTTGCTCTTATCTGAATATGCTTTTAGTCTAGTTTTTTCCAGAGTTTTCTATTCAGGATAATTCACTCTGTTTTTACTGTATCAGAGTTTTCGTTTTATTTATTTATTTCCTGGTGTTGGTCCTCTCACAGTGTCAAGAGAGTGAGAAGGTTAGTTAAGACTTGTTGGACTTCATGTCTGTTAGAGTTCCCTGGATGTTTCCAAGACAACTGTGAGATATATCTCTCCAGCAGGTTCTAGGTTTTGCTCTAGAACCTTTGACCAAAGGTTAAGTGACAGTGACTAGAAGTCATCATTGTACATCATTGGCTCATTCAACATCCTGTGTTCACAGCTTTATACTTACCCATGTTTTTTTTCCATGTGCCATTGTTTTGGTTCAATTGTCTTGTCTCCACCACTTCTTCTCATTGGTTGATTTAGCTTATTGTTTTCACCTCTTCTGTGACCTTGATTAGCTTGTCTATGTATCCTAGAGAGATGTTCAATTTTCTCTGAAATGGGAATTAGGCATTATTTATTTATTTGTTTATTTACTAGGCAGAAGCCACATCTGCATCTATTAAAAGCCAAGAACAACTTAATTAAACAGAAGATATCAGCTTGACTGGAATGAAAAACCCACACTCGAGCTTTTTGCGGATAAAACTAGACACCCCTGATGTATGTGTTGTGTTTGAGGAGCTTTATTTTAAATCTAAAGCTTGTTTTCTTCTTTTTCTGTCTTCTGACTTTGAGGATATAATTTGCACATTGTGCTTTGTTTGTGTTTTTAATTATATCCAGGATTGGACATAATATCTGAATATCTGGATTTTCAATATTTTATATTACTTTTATACAACAGTTAGTTCTGATTAAGGCAATGTGGGATCGTTGAGCTGTAAGGCAATGTGGGATCGATTTCTATTCACCGGAACAAAGATAAATGAAATTTTTGGACGTATTGTGTCCGAAAAGTCATGCTGTTACACTGAATATCAGCATGTCTGTGATTACGAGGCCACAAGTCAATTGCACCTTTAATCCTGCTTTGCTAACTCCTAAAACAGGAATTAGAACTTTGCTTGTTGAAACGACAGATTTCTATTACTTAATGCCCTAATATTGAATAGAGTGAGCATAAAACATGAGTAATTTTATTCAGTAATTTTCAACCATCCACTCTGAGGCTTGAAAAAAAAAAATCCATTTTAATTCTAGAAGATTGGACAAATGATATACCTTGAACTGAGAAGAGAAAAGTCCAGTCTCACATGAAGTGCTGGACTAAAAAAAAGAAAAAACCTAGACGCGACAGTTGATCACAATAAGACCTGCCGCTTCGTTTTCCTCCGTCAGGGAGTTATTATAAATAACGGGTAAAGAAGTGATTTCACTGAGAAGCACAAGGGAATGTTTTACTGTTAGATTCGTGTGGCTTATCCAAGCTGTCCTCCATTTTATCCTGCAGTGAAAAAAACTGTCACGCCCCTATTTCTTTCTGAGATGCTTTCAGACAGAAATCGAGATCCCTGCAGTTCTGAACAGCATGTAGCTTTTCTCCAGCAAGTCTAAAGGCTAATCTTTTCACTCTGTGACTGCCTGCAACTCTCTACAGCTGGGCTAATCCCTAAATGCTTTCTCTATTTTCACCCTTTTCTTTTTACAGTGTCACCTTCAGAGACCACTTGAAGAGAATCCTATTTACTGACATGAGACGAGAAAGGTGAACCTTTTCCCTGGAGATCCAGGAATACTCTCTTTTAAAACGATAAAAGAACTAGCGGTCACCTGCTTTCTCTTTATTACACCCAAACGTTTGCAAAATGATTATTCAAGGTTTCGTGCACTCTCTGGCTCTCTGATTCAGCTGAAAATAAAGGGCCACAGAGTCACTCCAAAGTGTCTCTGCAGCCAGGATGTAGTTTGTAATAACTTCTGGAGATGGTTTTATATCCTCTGGAGTATGGAAATGTCTTCTCGCTGAAGTTTTAGGAGTGTGTAGTCTGTCATAAAAATGTCATAAAAAACCTGGTTCTCATATTTTTGAATATTTTGCAGAACATTCGCAAGGACTGCCACATTACCTTCTCAAAGATACTCTGCTCTGTGGATTTATCAAAGGCAAAGCATTGCACAGGTGGAAAAAGTCACAGTGGTATGATCATGAAGATCCACTTTGCTGTTGAATGCTCGATTCTGATTGGCCAGGTGTTTGGTTTTCCATAATAGCAACTTTAACAGTAATTCTGGCATCATGGTTTATATTATTATATATTATACAGCACACTATAGTTATCATTGCTATAATTTCTTCGCAGGGACCTGCAATTTATTTTTCCAAGTAAAATTAATGATGTGATTTTTATTTAGCATCCTCCTTTGGACAGTTTCTTGGGGTTTGGTGGCTTAGTGTTTAGCACATTTGTCTCTGTCCTACAGGGGTGGCTGCACAATTCCTGACATCCACTCTGTGTGATGGACTTTGTATGTTCTCCCTGTGCTTCTGGGGTTTCCTGCAGGTGCTCAGGTTTCGACCCACAGTCCAAAGAGGTGTTGTTGGCAGATTGGCATCTCTACATTGTTTGTACTGTGTGATTATGTTGGCATTCTGTCCAGGGTGTCCGCCACCTTGTGCTCCAGTCCTCTGGAATTGCCTCCAGTTTCCCTGTGACCAGAAAATGTGATACAGAAAATAATTCAATGGACGGAGACTCCGGTTTCACTGCCTTAGTGTGACTAACAGTGACCTGTATGGTTGTGCAGTTTCTCAATTCTCAACATCACAAGCTGTGTTTTTAGATCTTATTAACTTTAAGCAAGAGAGAATACAACAAATTATAGCTGCTATAACACAAGTGATTATAATAACAGGAAGTGACTTGTTTCATTGAGGTTCATTAAACCTCATCCAAAATGCTGTGGTATGAAAGGAATAAAAAAGTCAATTTCGGGGGGGTAACTGCAACCCACCACTCTATTATATATAACAATTTTCATATAACTGCACAGCTAGAAGTGTTTTATTATATATAAGCCATATAATATAATAATAATATAAACTGCTCTTTTTAATTATTGATCAAATTATTTCTGTGAAAAATATACAATGTGAAATGATACGACTCGTCTATAGGAAGAGCAATCGATCAGGTATCACCAGAGCCGTTCCCATGCTTCCTCTCTTGATAAAGACCAGAATAAAACTCAGAGATTTTTAGACATGAATAAACCTTTTATCACCTAAATTGAAGGGCACGTCGATGGATGGAAAAAGGCAACGTTGATGTGCCCAATCTTTCTGGGCTCTGTTCCAAATCTCTTATAAAACACTAGATAAAATAATGATTTAGCTTTAAAACTTTTTACATTTTTAATTATTCTAAAACTTCAAGAGTGCTGTTAGCTTCTGCATAGAATGTCAACAAATAAATCAGAAATCGCACTCAGTAGAAACTTCCAGAGTTTCAGGGTTTTTTTTTGTTTTTTTTTGTTTTTCTTCTCAATTTGTCTTTGTTTCGTCTGTATTTTGTCTCTGCCTCGATGCCTTGTGCTTCTGCTAGCTTGTGAGTCAGCATTTTTTAAACTGAGGTAGAAATTTAATAATCGCAGAGGTTTCAGTTTTAAAGGTAATATACTTTCAAAATATGACATCTGACTGCTACCTGGTGCAGTAATGGGAACGTTATCTGTCAGCTAGCGGCTTATATCATATCATATCATATCACTCAAACTTTATTACACATGATTAACAAACAGCCAATGAAAGCTACAGTAAATGCAGACTAAAGTTTACAACTGGATGAACTTCCTCTATGATTTGATCTTGAACAGGCCATTTTTCACACTGTAGTGTAAACTAAAAAAACAGATATTTAAAAACAACAATGTAATTTTTAGTCATGTGACACAGTCATGTGACTTAAGATTTAAGATGTTGATAGTTTAGCGGTTGGATAGCGCTGTTAAAGATTAATGCCACGTTTAACGTTCTTGCATCAATTCAAAGAGATGGAAACTAAATAAACGGCTGACAGAAATGATGCAGGCCAAAGCTTTTTATGTTTTTTTGTACGTTCAAAAAACAGTGATGTGAGCGCTCTAAGCAATATTTTGGCATAAAATGGCAAATACAAATAAAGTACTTTTGTACACAATCTGCTTTTTCTGCTCTACAGCACATGTACTTGTGCCCTGCCTTATGGCCCCTGCTTGTAATGATAGCCTGACTAAGGAGAATGAGTTATGATTCTTATGTCTCTCTCTCTCTTTCTCTCTCTCTCCCTGTTTTTCCATCCTCACATTTGTTTTTGATGCCTTTCAGCTTCCAAAGCAGTGAGTCTGAATTTAGATTATGTCATGAAACATGTTGGCGAATGATAAAAGAATACAAAGAAAGCAAGAAACACATTTAGGTCCTATTCACCGAGCAAATGCAATTAACCCTGGTCAATTAATCCTCATTTCTAATTGCTGAATTGTTTCAGTTGAAAAATGTGGAACGTCATTAAGGGACCGGGGTAATTATCATAACACGGTTGATGGATTACTGAAGCGCTTTGGATCAGTGGAGGTTGGAGGTGTGGCGTTTGAATACACGTGACGGATTATTGACTAGCAGTAGTGAGGAAACGTTTACAGAGTGCATGAGGGAGTGGGGTTTGTTTTCTTGGAGGCGGTGTGGAAAATAGACCCACATTCTGCCAATTTACTATACTAAATATACAATATGTATATTTATATTTATATTATGGGGGTTACGGTGGCTTAGTGGTTAGCACGTTCGCCTCACACCTCCAGGGTTGGGGGTTCGATTCCCGCCTCCGCCTTGTGTGTGTGGAGTTTGCGTATTCTCCCCGTGCCTCGGGGTTTCCTCCGGGTACTCCGGTTTCCTCCCCCGGTCCAAAGACATGCATGGTAGGTTGATTGGCATCTCTGGAAAATTGTCCATAGTGAGTGAATGAGAGTGTGTGTGTGCCCTGCGATGGGTTGGCACTCCGTCCAGGGTGTATCCTGCCTTGATGCCCGATGACGCCTGAGGCTCCCCGTGACCCGAGGTACTTCGGATAAGCGGTAGAAGATGAATGAATGGATGAATGAGTATTTATATTATGGCTAAATGTTAGAGATTCATTGTGGTGTGAATTTTCCAGGTGTACTGGTTTCCTCCCAAAGGTACATGAAATTAATCTGTGACATAAATTGGAGCGAAAAAAGAAATCCATTTCTAATGGATGAAGAAAATGTAAGAAATTATGAATTAAAGGTGTAATACAATGCCAGTTTCCATCTACATCCCTAAAACATGCCATTTACTGAAATGACTATTCTAGATCAAGTTCAGCTACTGAAGGTAGCCCTAGGGAAGTTTAATATCTTTCCTCAGAAATGCAGTCAAAAAAAAAAGATGAATGCTGTAACAACAACATGGCAACAAAGAGGCGAGTCCACACACTCAATGACACCACTGCCCTGATCGATCTCTGTGTTTGTGTCTGAGCTCGTCTTCGGGGCAGAGTGTTTCTCCACCATTCCACCATGTTATGTTTCCCTGCAGGTGGCTGTTCAGAGGGAGCAATTTACCAGCAGCGAGGTACAGACTGATCACCAAAGGAGAGGCAGACACAAATGGAAACCTAGGATCACATTATAGACTTTGAATGGGTGAAGAAAAGCTAGGAAATTGTATTTTAAAGGGGCAATGCCACTATTGGTATCTGTATGTGTGTCAGTATCAGTACCTAAAGAGGGTGTCTTCATGGTGATGAAGTCCATTTTGGCTGTTGCTGAGTTTCCAATGAACTCAGTGTGGTATGGTGAGGAAAGTTCAATTCAATTCAATTCAGGTTTATTTGTATAGCGCTTTTTACAATAGACATTGTCTCAAAGCAGCTTTACAGAACATAAACATAGAACAAAAGGTTAATATAAAGAGTAATAAAGATTAATAGAATACAAAATTCAAGATTAATATTAGATATATTTAGTTCACAATGTGTATGTATTTATCCCTAATGAGCAAGTCTGAGGTGACTCAGGCAGCAGTGGCAAGGAAAAACTCACTTAGATGGTAAAGGAAGAAACCTTGAGAGGAACCAGACTCAAAGGGGATCCTCATCCTCATATGGGTGACACTGGAGGGTGTGATTACAAATATACAGTCAAACAAATGTTGTATTGGTGTAAAAGATCACATGGAGTTCACATCTCCTCTATAATATCACCAACTGGAGCTGGTAGATCTCAAGATGCCTCAGGATTCTCACAGAGTCGGCCTCATCTCAATGGAGGTCCAAATTCTTCATCGCACGGAAGACAATCAGCTGGTACAGTGTCTGGATGCCTCGGGATGGGTAGAAGGAGAGAAGCAGTGGAGAGGGATTAACATATCTGCTGTTCATAAAAATGTGCAAGTCTGATGTAATAGTGCACAATATTATGGGATGTATTATGCGTACACCTGACTAAAGAGATGAGTTTTTAATCTACATTTAAACTGGGAAAGTGTGTCTGAGCCCCGAACACTATCAGGAAGACTGTTCCAAAGTTTGGGAGCTGAATAAGAAAAGCTCTACCACCTTTAGTGGACTTAGATATTCTGGAAACAACCAGAAGTCCTGCGTTTTGTGATCTCAGGTAGTGTGAAGGATTGTAACGTGTTAGAGGACTAGTTAGATACATAGGAGCTAAACCATTAAGAGCCTTTTATGTAAGTAGCAGTGAAGTCTAGTGTGAGCTACTTGTGTGTAAATCTGATTGTGAGGTTAAATAAAGTAGAACTCAAGCTGCATCAGATCACACTGTGGATCAATAGAGATCATGTTAAAGGAGTTTCTTCTTACAGGCTCATTAGACTCAGTAATAAAGGAGAGAATGGATAAGGTGATTTCAAGCTAGAACTCATAGAAGGTACAAGCCTGCTAAATACTCAGCATAAACCGGTTGGTAACTTCAATGTAGTGGCCTACACTGTTCATTCTCTCTATACCTCAGAATTCGTGTATTTAATTAAGACCAATCCACAAATCAATTTTCCTAGTCATAGATTTAAATAGTCATACATCACTGAATTTGGTACAGTTAATGATCTGAAGACTCCCTGGGTCATATAATTTAAGACTGATCAAGTGATGTACTGTTCTCTGAGTATGGCCTTCGTTCTCATTTGAGAGAGTCATAATACGACGGGAGATGAGTTTCGATCTGCAATTCTGTTCTACAATCAAAAAGCCGTATCCCCTATTTTACTTTCTCCCTCAATTTATTCTAATAAAAATACCCAGATGATGAAGATTGATTGGCACAGCATGAACCAGAAATAGATCCTGGAGAGTAATGAGGCCAATCCCCTTCAATGCATCATAGCCTGGACACCACGGCACTCCCTCCATCAGGAACACAGACCTCTGTGTTTATACTGTATGGATGTTATGGATTGAGACTTGAGATCTAATCTTGTTGAAGGGCTCTGCAGACTTTCATGACACTCAAGGTTATGTCTCCAGGAGCTTATTGCCCTGTAGTAGGGCCAGCCTTGATGAACAAATCTGACGGAGTGATCAAACAAAGAGTGATTTTAAAGACCCCCAGTCTGGATTAGTGTTACTGGGACCCAACCATGGAGCTAGGTCTGAGGGACCCGTTGTAACTTGGTCAAACTTAGCACAAAATGTCAAATTGAGACCATATTGTGGGCTAAATGTAGCTCCAATAAGGCGTCAGGTACGTGATGGAGGGTTTTAGATGGACAAGACCTTTGGAAAAAGGCAGAAAATGAGACTTGTGTTAGTGTGGCCGATTTCTAATAGATATTTTTGGCCTTGGATCCTTCATTGGAACTTCATCATTGGAGTAAATTCTCTGTTACTCTGGAGTTTCCTCTTCTGTGCGGTGTGGGATAACCAATCCCAGGTTAAAGGCCTCACAGTTGGAGTTTTTCCACCTGGTACTTTTCCAATCCTCAACTGGACAGATTTCATGATGCCAGCTGTAGCCTCAGATTCCTGTTCCTGATTGAAACAAGAATGAAATCTTATGTGGTCTTCTGTGTTGAAGGCACTATAGGTGTGAAGTATTGTCCATTATGAGATGATTCTGAGTTTCTGTAGACTTCCTGTCAACTAAGCTATTCTACTCTCTCTCATCAGCAACCATTTCCAATAACAAAAAACATGGCATGTTCAAAGTCATGGTCAGGGCACACCTTAATTATTAAAAGCAATTCTCAAAGCCTGTTAAACACCACAAAGTAATAAGGTAAAATTCTATAGGTAAAAGTCAAGAAAAATGAAAAATAAATATCAAAGCACTTTCATTTCTGAGGAATTTTATTGGAGTGTTTCTACAATTTTTTTTAAACCTGTTAAACTTTTTTTATGACTGGAGAATGATGACCTTGCATTTATTTCTTCCACTATAAAGACCTGTTTTCATTTTTTTTCAATATCTTTTTGGATATCAAGAGAAATTCTTGCACTGGAAGTTTACGCTCTCCTCATTGGTTATCGTTTTATTCACACTGACATTTGTATTGATTTATGTACATTCATAGTTAATCATATTAATCCTGTTTCATTTGCTGCAGGAAGGATAATAATTGAATATTTATTGGCTGTAATAAATTATGCCTTCTGAATGTCCTTTCATCTTCTGTTAACTGTTTAGTGCTTGTCCTAATGACTGCAGATTCTTTATATATCATTAAGTGTCAATAAAAGGTAGACAGAAAAAAACTTCTGTTGTAAATGATCTTTATCAGTCTTGTTTGTTGGTGTGTGTGTTACAGATGGGAATCCGTACACCTTTTGGGTTGGCAGAGGGAATGAAAAACACTTCTACTGGGGCGGCTCAGTGCCGGGGGTCCAGAAATGTACATGTGGCATCGAGCACAACTGCATCAACCCCAAGCACCACTGTAACTGCGATGCAGATCAGAAACAGTGGTGAGTGATGGTGCACTGCTTAATTATCAGATCATTTACTTGTGTTTTTAGTTTTTAGCAGTGTATAACCAGTTATAGCTTCCGTTCAGTTATTTAGCCATATACATAGAAATGGGAGTAATTTATGACTGTTTTAGTGAAGTTGTGCAAAAATGCTTGGTCATGATTAGTCTACAAAGGTTCTGGTAAAGTTTTGTTATTTTCTTTGGCATGTGGAAAGCACATTCGCTCAGTTGATATCAGTTGATATAAATTTAGTGCTGCACACTATATGTTATGAAAGGCAACGTCCACAGTGATGTACAATCAAAGTGATGACTGAACAGCTAAAGAGCTAAAGAGCCTAAACATGGCATGTGCTAAATATTTCACTATTGCAGCTCAGATATTACAGAGATTCTGCTAAGCAACGATAAACTTTAACTTCTTTCACGGGGTTCCATTTCACCATTGTCAGTTTTCATATTATTATTATTATTATTATTAATAATAATAATATTAATATTATTATTATTAATAATAATAATAACATGCAGCTTAATGAATTTCACATCAATACATAAAAATATTTTTAAAAATAACAAATCAAGAACATTTAAGAAGCAACAGGCAAAGTAAAACTATTAAATTAGCAAATATTCATTCATTCATTCATTCATTTTCTACCACTTATCCAAACTACCAAACACACACACACTCTCATTCGCTCACGCAATCACACACTACGGACAATTTTCCAGAGATGCCAATCAACCTACCATGCATGTCTTTGGACCGGGGGAGGAAACCGGAGTACCCGGAGGAAACCCCCGAGGCACGGGGAGAACATGCAAACTCCACACACACAAGGCAGAGGCGGGAATCGAACCCCCAACCCTGGAGGTGTGAGGCAAACGTGCTAACCACTAAGCCACCGTGCCCCCCTCATTAGCAAATATTGAATTTTATTTGTTTTCATTTGTCTTCATTTGTTTTGGTTTCCTTTCTTTCTAGATAGTCACCTAAAAATAAGCAGAATTTTATGTGTGCAGTCGAAATAAATATGTGATTTTGCACCTAACTGCCTAAACCTTTATAAGTATAATCCTTATACATGTGTTCTCTCAGGTGCCCTCAAAGCAAACAAATGCTTATTCTAAACTAACTGGATTTTTATGGATAGGGGGGGGGGGTTCAGTCACAGAAATGACTTATTTTATTTATTTTACACACACCACTAATGTAACCACTAAAGATATCATTTTATTTCTCACTTTTTAAAGATGATGACGATAAAATAAAAGTGTGTATCAGTATTATAGCAGGCATGTACGCTCGAGCAGAGATAGCGAGTGAGCAAGTTATCTTCTGAGATTTCACTTGAGAGAGCCCACCAGCTGGGACTCAGCAGGAGTGTGAGTATATTGGATTCATGAAATGTATAAAAGCCATACACAATTCTGTAACATGGCCTTCCTGATTATAATAACCTGTTTGTTTGGAGTCAGGACACATGCTGAGAATTTCTGCTGAGAATATTTTCAATATTTGGAGATGTGAAAGCATGACCTATTTCATATATCGCCTATAATTTAAATTCAGCTTATGCTCGTTCATGTAGTTAAAATAAAGAGATAATAAGAGGCTTTATTTATTTATTTATTCATTCATTTATTCATTTTTTTTTTATTCCTAGATGTTCAAAGATAATAAACTATGAATAGATTAAAGTGTGGCATGTCATGTGGCAAACATTCAGCACTGCAGCAAATTGGTACAAGAACAATTCACTTAGGAAATAATAATAATAATAATAATAATAATAATATAAAATGTGGTAAGAGGAGCTTCACTTCATGTTGCACCTCATCACAGCTCCATGTTATTGATCCTTCCCCAAATAGTTTATTCATTTACAATCAAATTTGTACCCTACAAGAATAAAAACTTGGATAAACTCGACAGTTTTAATGTTTTTTTAGTTTTTACTGTATAGTAAAGGGGGGGCACGGTGGCTTAGTGGTTAGCACGTTGGCCTGTGTGGAGTTTGCATGTTCTCCCCGTGCCTCGGGGGTTTCCTCCGGGTACTCCGGTTTCCTCCCCCGGTCCAAAGACATGCATGGTAGGTTGATTGGCATCTCTGGAAAAAATTGTCCCTACTGTGTGATTGCGTGAGTGAATGAGAGTGTGTGTGTGCCCTGCGATGGGTTGGCACTCCGTCCAGGGTGTATCCTGCCTTGATGCCCGATGACGCCTGATATAGGCACAGGTTCCCCGTGACCCAAGGTAGTTCGGCTAAACGGTAGAAATGAGTGAATGTATAGTAAAGACCACAGACAGCCAAGCATAAAGAGTACAGTTGATGATTAATAAGGACATTAGGCTGTAAAGCTGGGTGTAGATTTAGAGCCGTAATGAGCAAGCCAGAGGTGACAGTGGTGGAAAAAAAACAAGACTCAAACAAGAAACGCTTGTGGTTGAAAGTGAATAGTTATAAAAAAGGATATAAATCACTACAGTATAAAGGTGTAGAATAGAAGAGTGAAGTTGAACAGTACTAAGTGTGTTAGGATGTTTAAAGATGTCTAAGCAAATTGGGAATGAGAATAGTCATTATGATTACAGCAGCAGGTTATAAAATATACAGTAACCAGGTGAAATCAAGAGTTAGAAACAATTGGGCTTGACTAGTTTATTTTTATTTTTTTTTCATGTTAGATTGTCGATATTAGCAGAACGTAAAGCACATTTACAGAAATCCAAGCAGACATCAGGATCAGGATAAATCAGGCAGGTCCAGAGTGTGAAAGGAGCCACAGCATTAGCAGTGTGTCCGTAAAAATGTACTTGAGTTATTGCTTTAATTTTAACAATGAAAATACTTTTTGAAGTTACAAATCTGTAACAGTTTCCTTTTTTTTTTCTTTCTTTTTTTTTTGCATTTTTTCTATTTTATGTATAAGATAAAATCTCATTTGCTTCCCATGAAATATTCAGGTTTACCATAAAAAAAAAGAAAATTGGCATCAAAGCAAAGGAAATTCTGTTTTGTAATTTACATTACAATGAACAGTAGCAAAATGTAGTTTAGTTAAATTTAGCTAGCTAATTTAACAAACTAATACGTGTTAACTCGCTAGCTATCTAGTGTTCTGCATGTGAAACTGTTAGCTAATCAGCTTTTATAAATGACCTTGTTAAATTAGCTAGATTAGCTAGTTAGCTTTTCTACTTCTACTACAACTATCTAGCTAGTTACATTTTGTTTTCGTTGCTAATCTATCTTAGCATTCATTCCAGTTATTAAACGCTAGCCAACCAGACAAATTCAATGTTTATGTGAGTTAGCATAATGTTTTCATTATTAATGACTGCATCAAGGAGCTAGTCATACAGGGATAGACGTAATGGACCTGTGGTCACTAATACTTTTGAATACTTTTTGATAAACTGTAAATATTTTTCACTTAAATAGAATTTGCCTCCATCCTTCCACTGTTTTTTTACAAGGTACATGCAAATCATCCTCATTTCTTCCCTGCTCACAGTCAGGCATTAATCTATGCTTTTATTTATACCTGACAATAAAATTAGTCTGAGTCCTGAATACTGTGGAATGGAAAATTTTAAATGGAAACAAAAAAAATCTTTAAATGGAAACATTTTCTCTCGATTGTTGTCTTTTCAGAAAATGTTTCTCTGTTTCTGTTCTCTTTATTCTTTGTTATTCTAGGTACTAATCAAGCACCCACAACTTTTGATCACATACATACTCATACTGTGAATTTGTAATAAATATTATGCCTGAATCCTTTCTCCTTACAGGAGAGAAGATTCAGGGCTCCTGGTATATAAGGATCACTTACCGGTGAGTGAGGTAGCGGTAGGCGACACAAATCGACCCGGATCGGAGGCCAAGCTCACGGTGGGACCTCTGCACTGTCACGGAGACCGTGAGTTAATTTCTCTAACTTTAAGAGTGTTTAAAAATCTGATTAGGATTCTTATCCCTCCCTTATTACAGGAAACACAGTCCTGTGTATAACACATGCTACAGATTTGCTGTATTTCATCAGCTGATCGTTCTCTACCACCAGACAATTTTCCAAATAAATCTAAACGAATGTACAGCATGTAATACTAGGAGTCCTTATTAATGAGACTAAAAATAGCCTGGTTTGTACTTTATTTCATTTTGTATTATTTGCTATCTACAGCAAGCCTCAGACCAGAAAAAAAAGAGCAAAAGCCCCATGTCTTCTTCACCACCTCTGCTTTTATCTTGTCTTATCTTATCACTGATGTATTTTCACGGCTCATTATTTTTAATTGCGCCGTGTTTGTCATTTAGAACAGCTGCATGCGATTACAGTACTGAATACAGGCGAAGAACGTGAAGCACTGTTATTAAATTATTTCTTCACTTTTTCTCTGTGGGAAAAGAAAAAAAGTCCGGAATCTATGAAGATATGAACACGACATGAACTCGCTCTGACTATCTGATGTTTTGTGGTGAACGGGCATAATAGGTGTTCATCATATTTCTTATTACTCTTGCAGTAACATTATATATGAAGCCCAGAGTTCATATAGTCATGAGTCAATTGTGTCAATGTCAATTTGCGGCATTTTAGTTTTAACAGCATTTTTTTTTAAATATACATGAACTTCATTCATTCATTCATCTTCTACTTCTTATCTGAACTATTCTTGGGTCACAGGGAGCCTGTGCCTATCTCAGGCGTCATTGGGCATCAAGGCAGGATACACCCTGGACGGAGTGCCAACCCATCGCAGGGCACACACACACTCTCATTCACTCACACAATCACACACTAGGGACAATTTTCCAGAGATGCCAATCAACCTACCATGCATGTCTTTGGACCGGGGGAGGAAACCAGAGTACCCGGAGGAAACCCCCGAGGCACAGGGAGAACATGCAAACTCCAAACACACAAGGCGGAGGCGGGAATCGAACCCCCAACCCTGGAGGTGTGAGGCAAACGTGCTAACCACTAAGCCACCGTGCCCCCCTATACATGAACTTATAAAATTTAAAAAAAAATAATGTCCTCAATAATGGGACAGAATGTTTGGGTCAAAAAGTGTTTTCTATATTACTTTAGAAACAAGTGATGGAAGTGGAAGCTGAGTGGCTAAGGTGTTGGTTTACTGAACAGAAGGTTGTGGGTTTGAATCCCAGGTCCATCAAGCTGCAACTGTTGGTCCCCTGAGCAAGGCCCTTACCTTCACCTGCTTAGTTGTATAAAAAAAAGAAATAAAAAATGTTAGTATCTCAGGATAACGCTGTCTGACGAATGCCATAAATGTAAATAAATGAAAAAAATTGATTACTATTATTTTTTAAATCCTGCAAAAAATGTTCTCATTCGAGTTGCAAATGCTTTTTAAAAAGACATTAGACCTGGTTGGAAAGACTTTATGCAACAAGTAGCAGTGATGTTGAAGGTGAAGGACTTGTCAGAGAACTGGGATGATTTCCAGCACGGTTAAAGCAGCTACTTTATATAATCTGCAGCTGCTCACTGAAAAGTGTGTTAGGATTGATACAGATAATTCCCCCATATTACTCTGCTTAAACATCATAATTACTTTACCAGTGTTTTGGGTACAGCTGATGCCCACCGTTACGTTCCAACAAAGACAATTAATATCAGCTTAAAGAGTTTTCCATCGGGTCGTTTATCCATGAAAAAGGTGACACTAAAGATTTATTACTCTACTGAGATGGAAATAGGAGAAATTGATGACACGGTGTTTATAGCAGCTGTAGATTTATTGTGCTGAAATCATTTCTAGCTAATGAATTTCCATCGATGGCTGAGAAATTCAAGACAACATACAAATGTTCATGATGATTTCATGATTTTTAATGAAGGCAAACATATGGCCTTTGATATTCGCGGAAAAGACTTCTCACCTTCAATGAGCCATTTGGTAAATTAAATTAGATCAATAACCCTGACAGTAATAAAGCAATATAATATCCCTGTCTTGTATCATTAACTTTAGCATTGAGCAGGAATTGCAGTGGAGGGTCTAAAAGCAATGTGAGATGTAAGGAGTAAAGCATGACAGGCCAGCATTGTCCCTGATCTATCTATCTAAGCTCTTTTTATACCCCATAAAGTGTTGAGGCCTTGATAACATCATTAGAGCTAAAACCATGATATATTGTATTGTCTTTCCGGTAAATAAGCTAATAGATCTCTAAAGTAAATATGATATATCTGGCAACTAAATGTAAGTATTCGGCAGGAAGTGCTTATAGCTGCCCAACATTTTGGCACTGGTTAGTAAAGTACAGTATTAAATACGCCTGACTTAATGAATTTTTAAGCCAGCTTTTTAAGCCAAAGATTGTGACTGTGACCGAGCCCTGAATACTATGCAAACGAAAAGAAATACAAAGAAAAAACCTAAAAAAAAAAATGTTCTCTGCCCCCTGCTTTAGTCTCTATTATTCTAGGTACTAATAAAGAACTTGCACTTTTTGATCAAAGCAGACCAAAATTTCACTAATGTAAAGCTGGGCAAGATCATTCAGTGCTTCCGAGCCTGGAGTTAATAAGCACACTTTCACTGCTGTGATGTAATTGAAAGTTCATCATGGGTTACTCCCTAATCAGAAACCTTAATTCTGAATTCAGCCCTATAGTAAGAAGAATTTTTGTCCTGTCAGAATTAAAAAGGAGGAAATTACTCAGAAGTCTCTGTGTCATTTCCATTAAGAATGTGGGAATGTACTTTGTGATTGATGGTAGTAATAATAGGTGCCATATGATTTCATTTCCTGTATCATGACCTCAGCAAGACCGCATCAATTAAACAGGGTGAGCATTTACTAGAACCTCAATTCTCCTCTCTGACCAAGAAACAGATGTAGCGCAGTACTATAGATGTAGCCCAGTACTAGCCGATAAATGCCCATGACAGCACTATTTTGGATTTTTGATTATAAAAAAAATATTTGATTATTTGATTTTATATGAATTATATCAGGTTTGCATCTACTTAAAATTTATATTTTTCATAAATCTAGTTATATCCATTGTAGTTGTGAGGAAGGTTTACAATCCATGATGTGCCATAGCAACCAAGTAGCCAGAGAGTTTGTTCTTTAAGCATAATGAGCAAGTAGTGCAATCCTGTCAATGCAAGCAACTTCACCCGATGTGCTGACCTTTTTACAGAAAGTAAAGGAAGTGAGAAACATTGACTTGTCATTAGCAAAGTCTCTAAGAAGCCATATTCTTCTAAAGTGCAGATCTTTAATTCCTGAAGGTAACCTCACATTTATCTTTTGTTTTGCTTTTTTTTTTCTTAGTCTTAAAGGTCAGTTCTCATGCTGAAATGTGACTGACCAGGGGAAAAAATCTATAAGTGTTCTTGAAAAAACACACCGTTATGTTCAGTACTAAGGATGAATATGAGTGACACATAGATATTTTGCTCTATCACGAAGCACTGACTCTTTTTTCCCCTTACAAATGTCTAAAGAGCTTCTGTAATTAATACTGGTTTACGTATGTAACTAGTCCTGTGCTCTATTCATATAGATAAATACATACGCACTGTGAACTAAATATATCTAATATTAATCTTGAATTTTGTATTCTATTAATCTTTATTATTCTTTATATTAACCTTTTGTTTTATGTTTATGTTCTGTAAAGCCGCTTTGAGACAATGTCAATTGTAAAAAGCGCTATACAAATAAACTTAAATTGAATTGAATTGATATTCAGGTTAGGCAAGCCATCAGGGAGATGTAATAGCCTAGTGGTTAAGGCTTTGGTCTACTGACTAGAAGGTCATGAGTTTGAATCCCAGCTCCACCAAGCTGCCACTGCTGGGCCCCTGAGCAAGGCCCTGAATTGCTGTTGTATAAAATGTAAGTCACTCTAGATAAGGGTGTTAGTTAAATGTAATTTATTTATTTTTAGATTATGTTGTGTCATTCATACATGTCCCTGAAAATGAGTTGTTACTACCAAACAAGTTATGTGTTAGAACATTGTAGTGTGTTTATCTGGATCTATGATTCGACAGTAACTGAGAAGATGAACCACCCTCAGACCAATCATATTCGAGAACTCATCAACAACATGATTTTCTGCGTATTCATTTTAGGCAGTTATTGGAATGCAGCTTCCTTCAACACACCAACCTCCTACCTTCACTTCTCTACTTTCCGAGCTGAAACCAGCGCTGATATCTCCTTTTACTTCAAGACCTCTGCACCTCATGGGGTTTTCCTGGAAAATCTGGGCAACACAGACTTCATCCGGCTGGAGCTGAAATGTGAGTCTCTCGATTTCACACACACACACACACACACACACACACACACACACACACACACACTAACCTCAACCATCATGATTGTGTGTCTTTCCTGTGTCCTCCTTAATTTTTCAAACTCACTCATCCTGCCTCTTCTATCCTGCGGTGTGTAAAAGATTGAGACCTTGGCCTGACCCTTATCTTCTTATCTAAACACATCCATGCTTCTGTAAAATGGCAATTATTTTTATTCACATCAGTCATATTTTCTTTCCTGGCAGTCAATCCTTATGATTATATAACAGTTTCGTGCACAGCGCTATGTGGTGCAATAGTATTGATTCGTCTCAACTTTAAGAAAACATAACTACAAATATATTTCTTTAGAATGACATGAAGATTTTTTCTTAACAATGTAAACACATAACACAAGATACCCAGGTCGTCGAGGTTTTCAAACACTGCTGCCGAAAAAAATCCCCTGGGCTGTGAATAAAGTCGGTTACTAAAGCCCTATTCGGACGGGATTAGTTTTACGTGGGGACGTGGAGTAATGCAATTTTACCTCTAAAACTAGCAGAAGTGGGAGGGGTAACTCGCTTTACGCACCACGGTAACCTCCTTGTCGTCATGTGTGTATGACGTTGCTTCCTGTTATCACGTGCGCAAACAGACAACTTGGCGCCTCCATGCTTGCAAAACGCGCTAAAAACTACTTTTAAACAGTAAACAGGAAATGACAGAATTTTACCGTACATATTTACAGCGGGTCTATTCGGACGGGATAATATTTCCGGACCTTTTTACAGGTAAAAGTCGGCGTAATCTTTACTGACTTAAGCCCTATTTGGACGGGATTAGTTTTACGTGGGGACGTGGGGGTAAAGTAATTATTACCAGAGCTTCTCGGTGATTTTAGTTCTGTCCGAATGTGCCATCTCGGTAATCATTACGGACAATGTCAGTAAAGATTACGGTGACTTTAACCTTCTGTAAAAAGGTCCGGAAAAATTACCTCAGGTAATACTAATCCCGTCCGAATAGACCCGCTGTAAATATGTACGGTAAAATTCTGTCATTTCCTGTTTAAAAGTAGTTTTTGGCGCGTTTTGCAAGCATGGAGACGCCATGTTGTCTGTTTGCGCACGTGATAACAGGAAGCAACGTCATACGCACATGACGACAAGGAGGTTACTGTGGTGCATAAAGCGAGTTACCCCTCCCACTTCTGCTAGTTTTACTGGGATGTCTTGTCCCGTGCGAATTGGCCAATTAATATTACAGACGTCCTGAGGTAAAATTGCATTACTCCACGTCACCACGTAAAACGAATCCCGTCCGAATAGGGCTATTGTCCGTAATGATTACCGAGATGGCACATTCGGACGGGACTAAAATCACCGAGAAGCTCTGGTAATAATTACTTTACCCCTACGTCCCCACGTAAAACTAATCCCGTCCGAATAGGGCTTAAGGCATAGTTTGATATATTTTCAGATTTATTTAATTAACATTATCTTTATTAGATTAGATTAAATGCAAAGCCAATCAATTAAAAAGTGTAGTGTTTTTACAAAAATCAATGCATGGGTCTTTTAATAGACAATCAAATTTTAAATGCGTTCAAATGCTAGAATTTTACTGTCAACTTATGAAAACTTATGTTGATTGTTCATCCATAAAACTTTGCATTCTACCTCCAGAACAACACACAATCCAATTTATAGCCAGCATGACCCTTTTAGAAATGATGAGTAATCTGGACCAGCTCCAGGCCAATGCATGAGATTAAGAGTGCATTTAAATGTCTGTGTGTGTGTGTGTGTGTGTGTGTGTCCAGACTATTTAATCCAACCTCCTGATTGAAGTATTTTCTAAAGTTACTCTCCTAAACTGAGAGTGAAATAAAGCAATGCTTCATATTTAAAGACAAAAAGAAAAGGATTCCAGTGATGGACAAGTTCACATCATGATTGTACTGTGTGTACCAAGTCTAAAATTGAGTTTGATCATTTCAGCCACCCCGAGTGTTTGTGCATTTGCTTAGCTGGAGAGTTTTCAAAAAAGAAAGGTGTGATGTTCTCACTGGTTCCACAAGATTTAACGTCTTAAAGTATAACATTTCTTTCCATTTTTAAAAGCGAGTGCCCATTTTCTCGTCCCTCTGGCGAACAGTCTTCTCAGGCTATTAACTCCAAACACACAGTAGTTGCTTAAAGGCCTTGCGATCAATTTAATGAGTTATTTCCTCTTGTATACCTTTGTTTTCCAGAATTAGAGAATGTCATTGAGGTCAACCATGAACTAGAAACCATAAATCCATGTCTGCCATTTTCATAATGTACGCTTAGTACTTTTAACTCTATCGTGCTTTTACACTGACCTCATTTTATGTGAAATGTAAAGCGTATGACATTGTTTGTGAAGTTACAATGGAACGCGTTCAACAGAAGGAATCTGGTGGGTAATGGATTTTGGTCGGATTTTAGCGTCTACAAACAAAAAGAGCAAGAGCTTCATTTCTTACTATTTCCAGTGACAGTAAATGTTACATGAATAAGAGATCTATTGTAGAAGAAGTAGAGACATTAAAGTTTGAACTCAGACGGAGTTTAGCTATACGATCCGAGTTATCAGAGACTCGGCAGTCCATGAGATGCTATCAGAGTATGATAGCATTGACCAGGGAATAATCTTGAAATTTGATTTGTTGCTTTATCTTTTCATCAATGCTTAAAATGATCATTTTAAATGCCCTTTTAAATAATTAAACGCCACTTAAAAAAATGCCACTTTAGTGCCTTTAAATAACTGTTTTATTTCATTTTTTTATTTTTTTCAATGCTCTTGGACTCCATAACGTACAGCACATTCTTGTATCTGAACTTCCTGATTTTTTTTAGAATAGAATGGGGCATAGAAGCCTTTATTATTGCCACATATACATTACAGCACAGTGGAATTCTTTTCTTCACATACCCCAACTGAGGAGGTTGGGGTCAGAGTGCAGGGGCAGCTATGATACAGCGCCCCTGGAGCAGGGAGGGTTGAGGGCCTTGCTCAAGGGCCCAGCAGTAGCACCTTGGCTGTGCTGGACCTTGAACCCTGATCCTCCAATCAACAACACAGAGCCTTAACCAGTTAAGCCACCACTGCCCCCAGATTAATTCCTGGGTCCAAGAGTATGTGCCTTTGTGAAGTCTTGCCAATCCTGGAGTTATGAATTTTTTGACATTTTGCTTGTTCTGTTTCTACCATCATTTTATTCTGTCCCTTGAAATCTTTAATTTCATTTTTCAGTTACATTTTTTGAATGACATTTGAGTTTTATTTTGCTGTTAAGTAAATAAACTCCAACACAAGGATCCACTCTCAAACTCCCAATCCTCTCTCTCTTTCTCTCAAATATATTTTTGTTTCTATAGTAACAACTCTTTTTTTTTTGCATAGTGGATGCATCTCAAAAATCAAAGCCTAATAATAAAAGTAACAAAGAAAAAACATACAAATGTGTAATCACTGATCATGAAGTTTTCTATAAAGATCGACATTTATGGAAGGAGTCTTCAACATCAGCACTTTATAAGTCACTACCTTTCCTACATTTTCATGTTTTCACTTTCCTACATTACATGTAATCCTTTTGTTCAGTCTGATGCCAATCTGACTATTGTGAACCAAATCCATTTACAACTGAGAGATAGAATCAACAGATATATCATAGATTGTTTAGTCAAAAAATGATCATCATCTACTATATTATCATCATGATCTATTTTAGTGTATATCTGTCCTGTCCTTTAAGATTCTCGTCTATGTTTATACTGAATCAGTAAAATTGAGTCAAAATTAAGTCCCAGAGATTTTTTTTAGACGTTTGTCTAGTCCTAATGCTATGAATGAAGTGCACTACACTTACACTACACACTACACTTTACACCCTGACCTCTTTACTTATCTCACATCTACTACACTTTATGCATATTGGCTGCTTTTCTTCTGCTTCGTCTTTCCTTTCTTTCTTCTCCTTCTGTTTGCACAGACCCACTATGTGACATTTCTGCTTACATAGTTACAAATGGATAACCAGTGCCCCCTACATGCAGCGGCTGGAGGTTGTGCAGAGGGACAAAGAGAAAAGTAGGCGGGTAGAAAGAAAGGTTTCTGAGGGTTTGAACGATTCTGGACAGACACCATGATAGTGGATCTGTAATTTGAAGTGTGTGCAGGGCCAAACCTGGCGTTTTTTAAGAGTAATTTTCACCTTTTTGTCACTCATTGTCCCTCAATAACAATGATGATTAAATCTTTAGTGGGCCAAATAATTTAGCTTCTTGTCGGACTACAAGTTACTACATTCACAGCGCATGCGATTCAGACATTGCTTAACTTTGCCATAGTAAGCAGATACATTTCACTTTATATAGCATAAGCATAGAGAAAGGATGATTGGTGAAATGGTGTCAGTGTTAGTTAAGAGATCTGATATTAGAAAGGAAAAGAATGAAAATGCAGCTTTGTTTGCTTTCTTTATATTGAGGGTTTCCTTTGGGGTTTCAGGTTTCCTCCTCCAATCCAAAGACATGTGTTGTAGCTGATTGACATCTTTAAATTGTCTGTAGTTTGTAATTGTACCCTGAGATGGGTTGGCTTGCTGTCCCAGACCTTGTGCCCCAATCTTTTGGTATGACCTCCAGGGTCCAAACAACACTGTGTGGGATAAGTGGATGGATGGATAGATGGATAAATGGATGGTTATTTCTCTTGACAAGTCACCACTGCTGATTCTCAAACACAAGCAGCTGTATAGCATATAAGCAATTATTTTGGAACAGCAACCAATTACTGAAAGATTTCCCACACCTCTTTCCATCCTGATGGCATTTAATTAAACTCTAACTTCCATTCCAGGAGTTAATCGTATTAGCCGATCTCCAGAGTTAAGGCAACATTGAAACTGAGTAAACAACATCTAACCATCTCTTGCAAGACTCAGTAGAGACATTTTATTTCATTAGATGAGGTTATAAACAGGAGATACCTGTGGCAGTATTGTGTGATGTCATCCTGTGTTGGTAATATTTTTAGAGGCTTTTTTTGTAATATGTAATATTCTATAATATGCCTATTTGCATAGCTAAGACATTCTCTAAGAAATTGATTAAATAGATAATTAAATAGTGTTATATATGTGCGTTTAATGCTGGCCTGAAATTGCAGTTTCTTTCTTTCTTTCTTTCTTTCTTTCTTTCTTTATTCAGCTGTTTTAATCAGTGCCACTCTTCATTCTATTTTTTTTTCCCTTTATTTCTTTTCTTTTCAAAATAGCAAAACACTAACACTGGAGATTCCTTCCACAAATGTTAAAGGCAGGGTCTCCGATTTTTGAGAAATGCTTCAGAAAACTGAGTCGGGCCGAATAATAAACAAAATCAAAACAAACGTGTAGCCAATGAGCAGAAAGGGGCGGGGCTTGTCAATATGCGGCGTAGAGAGTGTTCAGTGCGCATGTGTGACATTAGCAGAAAGCGGGTTTTAACATTGACATGGAGGATAAAAACAAAGAAAGAAAGAGAAGAAAGGCTTACGATAAGGCAAGAAGTAGGACGTGTTAATATAGGATCAGCTTTTCAGCGCTGGAGAGAACTGAAGGAGCAGGAAGTTGGTCACATATTCACAGATTGGAGTTTCCAGAGTCAATAACTCCTGAGCTAAACGCTGTCACTACACAAATAACACATCTTTTCTATCGTAGTAATGTAGAGACACAGCTACAATAAGACAATAAGCTGTTTTGTGTAGTAACAGTGTTTAGCTCAGGAGTTATTGACTCAGGAAACTCAACTTTACTTAAGACGCCCAGGCGCTTTTTTCCTTCTCGATAGGTGAGTAACGTTGGTTTTGCTTTGTTACACAGAACTAATATATGCCTTTGTCCTTTACATGATTATGCTTATGTGTCATTTTTGCTTGTTTGTTTATCTGCAATCGTATTGCTCTTCCCTTCAGCTATGATAAAGACACATTTCTTTCTATTATTTGCCTGGGTTGCGTATGTATGTGTGGGCGGAGCTATCAGTACAGGGGTGGGACCCATTTGGGTTAGGGGCGTGTTTGTTTTAGTGATTTCAAATGTCGATGTTGGCTTTCAAAAATCGGAGACCCCGCCTTTAAGTCTAGGTGTCCAAACAAATAATGTCACAACATCACGAAATACACTCCCGACATACAAGCTGCAACTATAGAAACAATAACATGAATGTCTTAAATAATTGGAATGAATGTGTTACTATGAACCTATTGTTCATGTTACAGTCTGACCTACTGAACTACTTACTGAGCTGTGTTGTTCTACCAAAATAGTGTACTCTATCTGACCAATCAGGTTCGAGCATGTGACCTTGCTAATCAAAGATACAAGACTATTAGTTATTTTTGTGCAACGTTTTTACTCCACAATCTCTGGAGTATCTGTCTTCTTGTTTCTCTCCAGCACCCAATGTTGTTACCTTCTCCTTCGACGTGGGGAATGGACCGGTGGAGCTGAACGTTCACTCACCCGTGCCGTTAAACGACGATCAGTGGCATCGAGTCAGCGCCGAGAGAAACGTCAAAGAGGCCGTGCTTCAGCTGGATCAGCAATACAGACAGGTTCGAGCTGCACCTGCTCAGGGACATACACGCCTGGAGCTCTACAGCCAGCTGTATGTGGGTAAGATACTCAAACACTCACACACACACACACACACAGAGCAAGAAGAGCTCTTTGCATTAGTGTACAGACTAAAATAAACAGCAACCACTGGAGTAAAATAAACTTGTTTGCATGGTAGAAAGGTTGCCACCTTAATTTAAATGCTGGTTTCTTCAGTTCACTGAAGCAGCCATAACTGTGAAAAATGGGCTGAAATTAATAAATTAAAAATAGTTTCAATGTCCCATTATGACTATGAACGTATGGAGAGCCTGTTCCACAAGGTAATTATCCTTGAAAATGAATGGCTTTAGCTTTTTCTTTCTGCTGTTTTGTTCCTCGGTTCATTCAGCACATTAAGAACGAGGAAGCGACTTCCTTATCTCTTGAACATTAAAACCCTAAACAAAATTATATAGCTTTATAGCTCTGATGGAGTTTCACTGATTATAATGAAATGTATAAATAACTGCTTGACTTTTAGAGCTTCTACTGTACCACATTCAGACGTCCAGTTCATGTTTCACTGCCTCATTCATATACCATCGTGTCTTCGAGCATTTTCGGTCTTCAAGCACCTGAAAATGACATTTTTCCCAGAGTGAATAGTCAGGAAGTCGACATCTTTATTAAAAAGGCTGCACTCCGTGTTCATCGAGTCTATGTGTTCTGGTGAATGTGTCTTTTGGGAAGCATTACAATAGTCACTGGCTGGATTTCCTCTCAGCTCGCCGAGCGCTTGTGTCAGTGTTTCCGTCTAGTCATCTGTTACTAAAGCAGCTCATTTTCTGTTTCAGCTGCACTTTCAGTGATTCATTCTGTATACACGTTATCATCTTATGAAAAATTTAAAGCATGTTTGTTACAGATAGCAGCACTCCTTACAGTATCTTGCCATTGTAACTGTATGTGTCAGGAAACAGGGTGTCTTTACAGAAAAAATCCAAACCCAAAAGCAGGGATAGCTAAAAAACACGATTTATTATATAAAACATAACAAAAACATTGTTTTTATTAAACACAATGGAAAACACTGGTGGGAAGAAAAGAAAAACAGAACTCAAAAAACAAAACAGAGACATAAAACCGAGACCACGAAGACGATACACTGACAAGGATAAATAAGGATGCAATCTTTTTGCTCTATCATCTCTGATCACTGGCCATTTCTAATTAAGAGCACCTTTTCCGTCGTTATATCCTGATGACGCTAAATTCTTAAATTTGATTCCACAATGGTTTTTTAACCCCTTCCACCCAGGACAGAAATGATAAATCCTTTCTTATGCATACACAGCCTGAACGTATCTACACATGCAGTATAGCAGAAGTATGGGAAGAAGCTCAGCTATAAGAATACAAAGACCTTTTCCACCTAAACAAAACACAATCCCAGCACCATCCCAGCGGCTAAACGGAACAGAGAGCAAAAATATGTAAACATTGCGCACGTAACCAAACTGACCCAAGCAATCGGCCATAACGCGTTACAAACAGTGGTTAGCACGTTCGCCTCACACCTCCAGGGTCGGGGTTCGATTCCCGCCTCCACCTTGTGTGTGTGGAGTTTGCATGTTCTCCCTGTGCCTTGGGGGTTTCCTCCGGGTACTCCGGTTTCCTCCCCCGGCCCAAAGACATGCATGGTAGGTTGATTGGCATCTCTGGAAAATCGTCCCTAGTGTGTGATTGCGTGAGTGAATGAGTGTGTGTGTGCCCTGTGATGGGTTGGCACTCCGTCCAGGGTGTATCCTGCCTTGATGCCCGATGACGCCTGAGATAGGCACAGGCTCCCCGTGACCCGAGGTGGTTCGGATAAGCGGTAGAAGATGAATGAATGAATGAATATTTTAATGAAGGAAAACATATAATCATAATTAACATTTACAGTACATAAAGTTATTCAGGTCTGCCAATTTAGCAAACTCTACATCCCAACATGCCCTGGACTCCACTTCCCAAAACACACACACACATGTTACCTTCCTACTGATCACACACACCTACGCTCAGTCGCACCTTGTCCTGATGTTCCCAGCCTTGTATTGTGTTCATATTTTCCAAAAACCTGTGTTTAGCCTATCCCCTTCTTCCTGCTTGCTTATCTCCTGCCCTGTGCTTGTTTTTGTCTGTGCCTTTGCTTGAAGTTTTTTATTTATTTTCCTTATCTTTATTAAAACTCTCGAACCTACAGGTATATCCTCTCAGACTCTTATCTGACACGAAATGTTTCGAATTTTTCGTTCACTCCTATATCAGAAAGAAGAATGCATCTTAGGGACTATATGTTTATCACTGCTTTAGTCTAAGTGATAACAGGAACTTGACAAACATTAAATGTAACTGTAAACAGATAAAGTGTACCGTAGTACAATATAATAAATTGTTTATGCATAACTTTTGTAATTGCTGTCAAATTGTTGTGAAGAATGTATTCGAGGTGTGTTATTATAGGAAAATAATGACCTCTGCTGTACTGGGTTGCATCTCATTATTATTATTATTATTATTATTATTATTATTACATCTGATTATTTTCCTAGAACACCACACCCCAAGAGCATGCTCTCTTCTTCTTCATAGGTTTTGTTTTGAATTTTGAATTATTTCTGTTCTGTTTCTGCATGTGTTTTGCTTTTCGCATGCTGATGCCTCAATTTCAGGAAAACTATCACCTTGGGCTTGTCAGAACAGTAGGTAACATTTCTGTTTCCAAACGTTCTGGCACATTCTATGCGCCTACAAATTTGTTTCCAAGTTTGGGCTCCGAATCTACGAACCGTATCCTATTAGTTCCAGTTAGACACAATTTCCAGTTTAAGATATAATGCACAAACAGAGTAATGCAATTGATATGGTCTAAAGAACACTGTAATATAATTTAGATTAAGGTACCATGGTAATCAGTCAAGTGTGAGATTGAGATAATGTAAAAGAGCTTTAAAAAAATTAAAAAAATGACAAGCTAAAGACAGTTCAATGATAGAGTCCTTTTTTAAACTGATTGGTGCTGGCAGAAAGGATTGAGGACGAATTTAAAATTAATTAAAAAAATAAAATTAAATTAAAATTGAAGCTTAAATCATATATCTGGACATCTCACATATTACAGCTGTCAATCTCTTGATTCTGATTGGTCAGGATTATATTAATGTGCTTGTTTTAACCCTTGTACAGTATGTTGTTGGGTCTGTGGGACCCATATTCATAAACATCAACAGTTTTGAAAAACTTTGCTTCCTTGTAAATGTGTTGATTTTTTCCCACTCATAACTTGATTAAATTTGATTTCCTTTTTTTTTTTTTTTACATTTTATTAAAAAACAACAAAAAACGAGTAGCACTTTAATTAAAAATTGTGATGTAATAAAGGTAAAGGGCAAATATTAACCATATATGCTGTTTATATTGCTTGTAATTGGGATGAAGTAAACATCTGTAGAGTATTTTAACATCAAATTTTTGATTGTGTTGAATTAAAAACCAAGGGGCACGGTGGCTTAGTGGTTAGCTTGTTCGCCTCACACCTCCAGGGTCAGGGTTCGATTCCCGCCTCCACCTTGTGTGTGTGGAGTTTGCATGTTCTCCCCGTGCCTCGGGGGTTTCCTCCGGGTACTCCGGTTTCCTCCCCCGGTCCAAAGACATGCATGGTAGGTTGATTGGCATCTCTGGAAAATTGTCCGTAGTGTGTGAGTGTGTGGGAGAATGAGAGTGTGTGTGTGCCCTGCGATGGTTTGGCACTCCGTCCAGGGTGTAACCTGCCTTGATGCCCAATGACGCCTGAGGTGGTTCGGATAATCGGTAGAAGATGAATGAATGAATGAAAATGCAGCGGGTCCAGCAGACCCACGAACACTGTCTGAGTAACAAAAATAAGAACAACATACAACATACGTTTCTGTAGTAACAGCTAATTCCTGTGCAGAGGAATTAACCCATTGCCATGTCAACTACTAATTGAGTGTAGTTGTGGAGTTTAAAAAAAATTTTTTAGTTACTGACTTTTTCCCTATAGTGATACAAATACTGCGTTGAGAGCAACGTATTCAAGCTGTTTAAGTCTCATTCTCCAGGATCTATCTTCCAGAGATTTCCACTGATTTCAACACTGGCCCCGTGAGCCATTATACTTCAATGTTCATCATTAGACTTTTAATTTAATCAAATCTAATAATTGAATTAGCCTAAGGCCACGTAGGTAATGAATCTGATACAGAGGTCTAATCACTTTTTTTAAAGATTTAAAACTTTTTTTTGCTTTTGCTGCAGGTACAGCAGGAGGACAGAGAGGCTTCCTGGGATGCATCCGCTCCCTGAAGATGAACGGCGTGACCCTCGACTTGGAAGAAAGAGCAAAGGTCACTCCCGGAGTAAAACTAGGATGCTCGGGTCACTGCACCAGTTTCGGGATGTACTGCCGCAACGGAGGGAAGTGTGTAGAGAAGTACAACGGCTACTCGTGTGACTGCAGTGACACGGCTTACGACGGACCCTTCTGCACTAAAGGCAATACATAGAACCTATATAGAACTCGTGTGTGTGTGTGTGAGCTTTTTTTTTATTTAATGTATTTATTCATTTTATTAGTGACTCATACTCAGCTAAACATGCCACATGAGCAATTTTCCACTCTCGTGCTTGTCTTCACTGGTCAATAAGACAAACTACTGTGTTTTCAGATTCTAAGCAGCACACACATAATGCCACACATTTTGCCATGTCTGTGCCTATGAGTTTTACAGTCACAAACAAATATCCCATGATCCTGTGATCCTCGGCCTGCAATCGCACAACTTGTTGCGGTTACTTATTTACTCACTAGGGGTTTACTCATCCCTATCATGCCTCTTATCACCATTAGTGTAACACAGATTCCAGAAGGAACCGAGTCTGTCTCTAACTGAGCATGCTGTGTGTTCCTGTTGCAGATGTTGGAGCATATTTCGAGGCAGGAACGCTGGTGCGCTATAACCTGATGCCGGACGTGACGTCCTCAGCGTCCAACGTGCAAGAAAAGAATTTCTCCCAATCTCTACCCCTAGATGTGAACCTGACCCATGAGGTTGTGAGCTTCAGCTTCAGCACATCCAGCACTCCCAGCATCCTTCTGTACATCAGCTCAAGGACGAGTGACTACATGGCTGTGGTGCTGAGAACTAACGGTACGTAGGGATGTTTTAAAAAATATTTTCCTCCGATCCTCACTGAGCTCCACACTAAATGGCGTGAGATTGAATGCTCTGGTTTAATGACTTCTTCACAATGTCTTAGGTTCATTTATATGTATCACTTTATTGTGCAAAACAAAGCAGAGCTCTTCGAAAGCGTCTCAATTTAACCAATACAGCTACGTAATGTTTAATGGCTCTCTGTCACACTCACTCATATGGACTTAGACACAGATGAACAAATACATGCACACAGAAATAAAGTGGTTTTAACGTCAGCATGTGTGTGTGTATGCCTGTGTGTGTGTGAAAAAGGGGCAAAGAAAGAATGAAAAGAAAGTGCTTGTTATTATTATGTTCATGCTCAATCTTTTACGAATAAGAAGTATCTCTCACTCACTCTCTCTCTCTCTCAATCTCTCTCACAGGGTCTCTACAGCTGCGTTATAACCTCGGAGGTCTCCTCGAGCCCTTCACCGTCGAACTGGATCAGCGCAATTTGGCCAACGGGCATCCACACAGTGTGAACATCACAAGAATAGAAAGAGAAATCCACGTCCAAGTGAGAACCGCCGTCAGACACATACAGTAAACACCACACCTTCATTTTCTAATATTCTTTAATATTAGGCATTAGGTTTTGTTTGCAGTTGGATATGTAGCGTTTTTTTTCACTGGCTTGAATACACTGATCTGTGTTTCGATCGATAAGCAGAACAGCACAGCGAGAACTGATGAGGTGATGAGGTGGAGGTGTGAAGCAGCATCAGAGGTGTAGATTGGATTAGTGTGTGTCTGTGGGGCTTTTTACACCTGGTCACTTCATGCCTTTCCTGTGAACAGATAGCTATCCGACGGTAAAAAGACCAGGTCTAAATGCCCTCTGAAACGGTTTCGAGACGGATATAAATCCGATCGTTCAAACCCCTTCAGGAGGTGGTCTGGGACGCATTTCAGATGAAACTGGACAGGTGTAAATGAATGTGGTTGTTCAAGCCACATACGTCAGGGCTATACTCCTCCCAAACGGAAGTACGTCACTCGCAGGTGACTCACGAGTCGTGCATCGCGCCAGAAACAAATATGTTTTCCCATCAGTGCCTGCTCCGATCTTTCACCCAGGTGTTTCTTTGGGTCTTAAAATGCACTGCTGCCGCTGGTGAAAATGCAGCAAACAGCAAATGCTGTTTTTTGTAGCAACCGCATACACCAAAGCATGTTCCATTTCAGTTACCCCGGAAATGAGGTAAAATATATTTGCATATTGGGCGGGAGTAGAAAGATCAGATTGATATCCGATTCGCCGAGACGCATTTATGTGGCCTAATGTAAATGGAACAGTTTTAACAAATCAGATAGCTATCGGATCAGAGAAAACACATGAAGTGACCAGGTGTAAAAAGGCCCTGTGTGTCCTTTATTTGTGTGGTTGTACATGAATTCGTGGTCCTTATCAACCTAAAATATCAAATCAATTTTCATCTAAAATAGTTTACCTGAATTACCCAGAATTCTCTTCTCATTTTCCTGTCACTTGTTTTCAGTGTGTCGTAGCTTCGTTCTAAAGGAAATGTTCTCTTTCTTCTAGTATTTAAGTCCTGACGCAAGAGCTGAGGACGTTAAACATTAAACCACATCCTCAGAAGAAATTGTTCAGTGAGGCAACTCTCATCGAGTCAAAAGCATGCACTGACCTTCTGCCCCGTGAGATTTTAGACCTTAATTGCTAATAATTGATATAGTTAGGCTTCCTGACTTACTGTACCTCCTTGAGGATGAGTAAAGTTAATATTATTTTAAAATGTAATTCAATTGTTTTTTTTGTTTTTTTTTAAGTCTGTCCTTCATGTTCCACAAGGCCAATTTGCAGCTTATTTACGACTCATTAGCAAGGATCGTTAAAGCCGTGTGGCTCACAGAGAGTTTTGTAGCCTCTGGGAAGCTTTTCATAACGGCTTTTCTCTCCGAGTCAGCCACTAGCTCCTTATGACAGGTAAATAAGCTCGGAGATGTTTAATGATGTCGTATTAAAACGTTCTGGATCTGTCACTCTGAGCTCTTTAGAGATGAGCTACGTGAGCTAATTTAGGAAAGACTGAAGAAATTGTAGCTAGCACACTTTGGTTTAATAAACAGCTTCAACACAAGTTGAAGACACATGAGCATACTATAAAGACAGTTCCACAAGGTGGCGCTTGAGAGCTGTCCATCAATGATTTTCCATTTTTCTGTACTGCTTCTCTTTCTTAGACTTAATCGCATTCTGTAGTGTCACAGAGAATCTAGAGTCCATCCCAGCCCAAGGGACACAAGGCAGGGGACACCTTGGACAGGGTCCTAACAGATCATACACTTAACACTTTCGCACACACTTACACACCCAGTCACACACAACAGAACATTTTATAAATTGCAATGAGTTTACAACATGGTAGTCTTGTGAATATGGTGTTGGACCAGTCAGAAGGTTTGAAGGTTGAGTTTTAACCCCAGGTCCACCAAGCTGCCACTGCTGGGTCCCTGAGCAAGTCAAGTCAAGTCAAGAAGCTTTTATTGTCATATTTTATCAACCATATATAGCTGTTGCAGTACACAGTGAAATGAGACAACGTTTCTCCAGGACTATGTAGCACTTGGTCCTGGAGAAACGTTGTCTCATTTCATTAGTAAGCAGTCCTAGCCACATAAAGTGCATCTGAGCAACCTGGTGCAAACAGTGCAGGACAAAAGACAGAAAGACAGTGAAGGACAAAAGACAGTACAAAACAAAAAATACAAGACAATACACAAAAGACAATAAAAAAACAGGCCCTTAACTCTCAATATCTCAGTTGTATAAAATGAGAAATATGTCATTCTGGATAAGGGCGTCTGCTAAATGGCGTAAATGTCATTACACAATGCAGTTCTTTGATTGGGGGTGGGGGTGGGGGTGGGATAGGGTGATGGAATCCCTGGAGGAAGCACAAAGAAAAACATGACAAAAAAAAATAGAATAGAAGGTTTTTAAAGGTTTTAAAAGTTTTTATTTTTTTTTAATTATCACTGTTCTCTCTGTGTGTGTGTGTGTGTGTGTGTGTGTGTGTGTGTGTGTGTGTGTGTGTGTGTGTGTCTTGTAGCTGGATCATTACCCTTCAGTCAGCTACACACTTCCTGAAACCTCAGACTCTCTCTTCAACCTGGTCAAGACTCTCTTCCTAGGAAAAGTCTTCGGTAAGCTTTGTCCTATCACTCTTTCTGTCACTGTCACTTATGTCTGCAGCAGGATGGCCTTATTCTTTACTGACATAAACCCCAAACAGTTCAATGATTTCTTAACAAAGTTAAAGATTAGTAAAAACTATAGTTGGTGTTAGTGGAGATTGCTGTAGAAGTTTCTTAGATAATAGTTGAATATGCTGTAAATTTGTTTTGTAAAAATAAAATAATTTTCACAAAAATGAAAAAGATAGATCGATCATAGAACATAGATCTTACAACAAATATTAATTTCACCATTTTTTTTTTTTTTTTTTGGTCTCTCGCATTCATTCTTTTCTCTAGCCCTTATATTCCATATTACATTCAGGAACATTCTAATAATTTCCTTAAAATAGAAATTAACAATGAATTTTACATTTTAAAATCAATAATAATCATTTTAAAATTTAAATTTATAATATACTTAAAAAATGATTCACTCATTTCCGTTCAGTCTATAATATATATTTTATTTGTATAGAGTTTCAAAGAAAACTCATCAATCAGTATCATTGAAAATTAAGGTGAAAAAAGTGAACATTTCATCTTCCCGTGATCTTCAGGAATTTGAACACTTTTTAAATATTTCCCAGAAATGAATGTAATCATTTTTAGAAGTTAAATGTTCCATGCTTTTTTTAACGGATGTTTCAAGCATGAGATGTTAATGAGTTACTATTCTATGGCGATACGAAGTGGTAAAGGCTCTGGGTTGTTGATTGGAGGATCGGGGTTCAAGCCCCAGCACTGTCAAGCTGCCACTGTTGGGCCCTTGAGCAAGGCCCTTAACCCTCTCTGCTCCAGGGTGCTGTATCATGACTGACCCCGTGCTCTGACCCCAACCTCCAAAGTTGGGATATGTGAAGAAAGACTTTCACTGTGCTGTAATGTATTTGTGACAAAATAAATTCTTCTTTTTTTCTATTCTATTCTTTTTAGCAGCAGAGTTCACCTGAGATTTTATTAATCTTTAGATGATTTTTGCCAAAGTCATTTGTTACAACCCAGAAATGTGCCACATCTCATATTTGCCCAGATTTAATCACAAGCATGTTGTAATACATTATTTTTGCCACTAGATGATGTTAGGACGCTGCTCTGGACTCATATCTGCTTAGACATTTTGTCTGGCTTTCATACTTCAGCATTTCCTTCTTTACTTAGTGGTGTTGTAATATATTTCCATATTCGTTATCCTGCACATGCAATGAGCTGATTTACCCTTATATGAGTTAGGAATAGGTCACAAGTCAAAAAAGTCAAAAGGTTTTTAATACAAAAGCTCCAGATTGATGTTGTCCTACACAAGATCAGTAATAATATTGTACAAGTAACTTAACCTATTGCCAGCATATGAACATATGAACTGCACTTAACGCCACACGAAGAGTTTCATTCTCTAACTTAAAAATCTGACAGACTGGGATGTCTCGGCTTTTGCTTACCATTTAGTGACTGTCATCGATAAGATATATAAAGTATGCAGGGTATGTGTGTGTATAAATACACCTGCGTGTGCATCAGGTATAAAGCAGTTTATCTGAGCCATGTAACACTGCTTCACCAAGGTGTTGGTTCTTTTATTAGATTTGGCACAGGTTTTTATGCCAGATGCCCTTCCATTTCGTCTGGGTTTGACATTGGCACTGAAAGTTAGCTCTGTGGTGGCTGTGTTAGCCCTGGAATCGAACCCAGGTCGCGGCAATGAGAGCTCTGGATCCTGCCGCTGGACCACCAGGAGCACTTTACTAACGTAACAAGTAAAGGAGCAACTGTTTATTTTTGCTATAGCATGATAACAGGAACTAATTTGCATGAGACTCTACAACATTCAACATGTTGATTAATTAGTGCATGAATTACACATTTATGTTATTAAATTTTAATCTATGTAGTTATTTATTTGATCTGTCTTGTCCAAACAAAATATGGAGGTGATTTTATGGGACAAATATAATTACAGACACACAAATCCTGTGCAGCAGCTTGCAGAGTGAGAGAGAGAGAGAGAGAGAGAGAGAGAGAGAGAGAGAGAGAGAGAGTGTGTGTGTGTGTGTGTGTGTGTGTGTGTGTGTGTGTGTGTGGGTGGGTGGGTGGGTGGGTGGGTGTGATTTATAACTGTTGGAAAACCCCATAAGGTTTATGTGCTGTAGTGCTTTATGTGACTCATCACCCATCACAGGCTCATACAGAGAGGTGACAAGGAAGATGAATTATTTAAGCTCTTTGCAGTGAAGGAAACATGAATGGATTTATAGTTATTCTGGTTTGCTGTGTGTGTGTGTGTGTGTGTGTGTGTGTGTGTGTGTGTGTGTGTGTGTGTGTGTGTGTGTGTGTGTTCTGATTAATATTGTTTGCAGACTAAAGTGCTGTTCTCTGAATCTATAAAGATAATTGGGAAGGGAGCTGCTCCTCTGTTGTCTCTTTCTTTTTTCTGTCTTTAGAACTGACAGTTCTGTGTGGCAGCAGAATGGCATCAGCCTATCATCAAAAGATGTTTCACAAATCCCTGACAATGCCAAAGCAAGGCAAACTTGCCCTACTTTCTTTCCTCTGTCAATCACAAAAAAACCTGTCAGGAATGGCCTGGAATTTTTCCTGCCTGGACACTAGGGGGATGTTCTGGCAGTTTTGGTTTTGTGCCCTGTTCTATCCTTAATCCCTGCCTCTGCACACCTTTTCCTTGTGTTACTATGATTTTGTTCCTGTTTCCTTGCTCCCACGTGTTATGTTCCCAGTTCCCAGTGTTTCTAGCCTTGGTTATTTTTTTCCTAAATAGAAACCCTTTTTATGTTATCACTGCATAGGAATTTTATCCTTGAAGACACCCTGCTTTCCTGACAAAAACACTATACTAGTTTACTAGTTAAATGCCATACAACTTTCATGTATCTCTCAATTAACTGCCCGAAACCTGTGATTCTGCCAACTCAGCTGCTAAGATTATCTTATATAAAAACCATAAATCCCTTTCTCCTGAAGATCTTCTAGTGTAAAAACCTACAAATTTACAGGTTGTTGTGATTGAAGACTCCTTTTAAGAAATGTTAAGTAAAAGTTTCCTGATTGAATTATATCAATCAAACATTAAACCATTCTGCTATATATTACATACACATAGAGACACAATAATTTACTTATTGATCAGCTTTCATTTTAATAATTATGTTTAGGAATTATTTTATTCAGACCTCCATTTGCACAGGCGCAAATTTAATTGTGCCGTTGACCACTAAGCACTGTTCCAATACTTATGGAGTATTGATGGTGTCACATCAGCACATTTCTTTGCTGTCACAGCTCCAGGTTCCCTGGTTAAATCCAGAGCTTGGGTTACAGTCAATGTAGAGTTTCATCAGTTTTACTTAATTTACATCTTGTGTATTGTGTAAAATTCACTGAGCAGCATCTGGTGCTGATGCCTAAAACTTGTTTTACAGTCCATATTATCTAGTAAAAAAACAAAAAAAACACTAAAGATGCATTAAAGAGTAATACATTCATTACAGAGTGATATTTGACAGCTGGATGATGTCAACTGCTGCTGTGCGAGTGTGGTTCAACTCACTCAACTGTGTGTGTGTGTGTGTGTGGTCTAAGTCGTGGTCTTGCTTGATTGCATTGCACCTCTGGCATCAGCAAGGTTAGACTCCAGATCCATCCAGTAGGCACTTCCATTATCCATGTTTTCCTCCAGCTCACCCTGATTTGAAGCTACAGACACACAGAGAAGCTATAAAGGAGCAGAGAAGAAAGGAGGGACTTTTTTGGATGCAGAGAGAGAGAGAGAGAGAGAGAGAGAGAGAGAGAGAGAGAGAGAGAGAGAGAGAGAGAGATTGTTTACTCTATAATCTGCCTGCCTTTCAGGTAATACTGATTTTCCTATTCTGTATAACAACCAGGACTAATATTGTAACTGCATGTTGTGATATATATTGTATTATTTATAGTTATGAATTAGGAAAATTATTGTGTTTCTTTATTGCTGTGTATTCTTTGTTATTGATGGCTGAACTGCATTTTATTTTGGGTTTCTGTGTCTAAGCACTTGGTTTGTGCTGCTGCTGCTGCGTGTGTGTGTGTGTGTGTGTGTGTGTGTGCTACTTGCAGTGGGGAATCAAACCAAGCAGAAGGTTACTGGAAGGACAGAATCACTCTGTATCTCCTTCTCAGGACCTTTCATTTAAACTCTCTCTGATTTTCTTCTTTCTTGTGAGATTTTTTTTTAACATAATGCACCTGAAGGATATGATGATTAACCTGCTGATTCACAAACTTGTCTTTCACTATCTTTCACTGGTGACAGACAGATTATTCAGTGAAATATTCATCCATGATATAGACATAATTTTGCTGTCATAAAAAACATTACTTCTTGCTTGAGTTACACAGATTTTAAGCCTCGATATTTGATGTATTTTGTAAGAACTTGAATCATGTTATTTATAAAGAGAGATGTAAATATTATCGGAAATCTCATAAATGGGTATGGAATATAGTACTGCACTATCTTACTTCTAGCTCTCCTCCTCTCCACACACACTCACACACACACACACAATGTTGATATCTGGAGGTCAGCCTCAATGTTATCTTACTTCCCAACAACTTTACAAGCATGTTTTAAATGTAACACACAACCCACACCTAATATTGTTATATTCTACCCACTAAAATGTTTGAGTGGATGAATAGTAACAGACTGGTAAATGGTGGAGGTTGGGTGGAGCAGGTGATTAGGGTAGGATGGTTTAATGCAGTGGTAGACGAGCAATTGCAGAGAAACAGTGTGAGTACGGATAGATGGATGGAAGGATAGAGAGCATGCCAGTTTAAATGGATGAATGTAAAAATAGTGGGCAGGACAATATAGATAGATGAATGGGTGGAGGGAGGATTAGTGCACCTGCCGTCGTGTTTTTGTCCGGGGAAGAGTGAACAATCCAGTATGGATAGACAGTAAATAGGACAGTATGTATGCAAACAGAATAAGATGGATATATGGAATGATGGATGGATGAAAGTCCACAGTATCAGTAGTGTAAGGTCAAGCTCTTCAACATACTTCAGCTTTTGATGAGAAGAAATCCATCCATCTATTCATCAATCCATCCATCCATTCATCCATTTATCCATCCATTCATCCATCCTTTCATTCATTCATCCATACATTTAATAAGCATAAAGTATAAGTTCAGGTTATACAGTTTTAATCAAAAAGCAGATTTAGGAGGATATGAGTCATGTTTGGGCAGAAATATTGCTAATCAGAAAAGCTAATGTTTAAAATAAATGATAAATGATTTAAAAATGTTTTGATTAGACAGGCATTTGACAAATATCATAAATATCGAATATATCGCAAATATCAAAATGTTAATTATAGAGTTTTATAGCTTTATTTTTAGTGCCTATGACCACTTATTTCACACAAAACCTATGTCTCTAATCCAATTCAGCAATCCACAGGTCTCTGAATCTGATATGTAGGAAACCGAATTCTGCAGTGGTTTTTGGATAGACAGTATATTTCCTGGAACTGTGCGAGATGATACCAGATTCTTTGCAGTGTATGTAGTTTGATACTGATAGACACGATTAACTCAGAGAGAGGAGGTCAGGGATGGAGACTTATTAAACATTCATCATTCTCCAGTCAGCAGAATCAATAAGTGAGAAATGAAATTCAGAATTTAGTTCAGTTGTACAGATCAAATGCCCAGCATCAGTATTAATAAACACAGCTCAGAGACGGTTGAGTGGGTAAAGATGATTTGTGGCATTTTTTTATTTAAATTTTTTGATCAACAGTAAGAGATATTTAACATATTGTTCTAGTTTTCTACAAGAATATGTTTTTTGTTGATGTTATATCATCATCATTAGTCCTGCCTGATCTTTTGCAGAAACATCCATTATGAACTTCTGTCTGTTTGAACTTTCTCCATTTAGAAAGCAGTATACAGTAGCAGGAAATATAATATAGCCCAAATGTTTATGGAGAAATATAATATGGAATATGATCACTGGAAAAGAAGATATTCAGCTTGGGATGTTAGCATGAGGGTTGTTAAAGCAGAAAAGATGAGTGTGAAATGTAAGAATATATATATGTTCTTGTTAATTATATACTGTATATATTGTGAAAGATTTGACAAGGACTTTTATTTTGATGGGAATATCCTAAATGACTTTTATTTTGGTGGGAAGAAACTGTTTTAGAAAAAAAAAGTTGTAAAAAGAGCAGAAAGTTGTAAAAGATTGGGAGATAAAGCAGCTGAGACCTTTTGGGTTAGTTTCATTGAAAGAAAGAAAGAAAGAAAGAAAGAAAGAAAGAAAGAAAGAAAGAAAGAAAGAGAGAAAGAATTAATAAATAGCTTGTCATAGTGTCCATGGCTTTTGTTTATTTCTTTTGTTACACTACATACACAATTATAATAAACTGACTTTACATTTATGAGTACAAAAAATTCTGTAAGGCCTTTCTTGTATATTTCTATGTTTCTCACAGAGACCGGCCCCATTGACCCAGTGCTGATAGAGAAGTATAACTCTCCTGGCTTTGTAGGCTGTCTCTCTCGAGTGCAGTTTAACGGCATCGCACCTCTGAAGGCGGCTCTTCGTTCACACCGCGCTGTGTCTGTCTCACATCAGGGCAAACTGGTCGAGTCAAACTGTGGAGCATCACCACTCACTGTCTCACCGATGGCTGCTAACACCGACCCCTGGCACCTGGATGGAGGTAAAAAAAAAATGTTAACAAAAAAAGAATAAATTCTAATTATTAGAATACAATATCAAGCATTGTAGGTTTTTGTGAAGATACTGTGAAGTCAGTCCAAATCATGATGATGAAAAAAGTGTCTATTATTAACAGTAAGACCATGTGATGTATATTCATTGCTTAACCCTAATAGTTTCATGCTTAGATGTTGATTAAAGTTTAGTCCTCTTCTCTAACAGCCATAACCATTCATGGCACACAATGCTTCCTGTACTGTAGGTGCTGATTTCCCCTTCAATGAGGAAAGAGTTGTACCAGATGGTTTCAACAGGAACTCGACAATAATCGGAGGTAGAAAGTGCTAAACCGCTTTTGCTTTTGGTTGTTAACATTTACATTACATGTGGGAACACAAAAGTTCTTTGAAGTATCTATGAATACATTAACACTGGTTCTTTAGGTTACAAACTTAAGACAAAGGTGGGGATTAACAAACTATTGTTAATCCCCTCAAGATTTTTCTGTACATTTCTCCCTTCTTGATTTACTGTAGGCATCATTGCTGTGGTGATCTTCACCATCCTGTGCACTCTGGTGTTCCTGATACGCTACATGTTCCGCCACAAGGGAACATACCACACCAACGAGTCCAAAGGGGCCGAACACTCAGAATCAGTTGATACGGCCATCATCAGCGCGGAACCCAATTTCACAGAGTCCATAGAAGAAAACAAGAAGGAGTGGTTCATCTAATATGGGGACAGTACACACTCCTTCAGTCTCACTGAGGATCAGAACCAAATGAAAAATGCTGTAATGATAGAGGTATATGGTGGTATAAGGTGGACTGAGGATCAGAACCAAATGTAAAATGCTGTAATGATAGTGATATGGTGGTACAAGGATTTATGTCTGTTATGTACTGGCCCAAACTTTACAATTTGTAGATGAATAAAAAGAGATGCTCAGTGAGACAGGCAGCCAAAGCAGGTCAAAAGAAAGCAGTATGTGCACCATTGGGAATAAATGCGTGCCTGTCATCTCTGTCTCTTTATCTCAACCTTTCTCAAGGCAAAGCAGTGCACAACAGCTTGCTGAGAGCTCACATGATGGATGCTCCTAGAGACTGTAAATGTGGAGCAGGGAAAGATCTGGGACGGTTTGCTTTTTTCTGCATTTTTTTAATGTGTATTTTATATCATGCACTTTTTTGATCAGGGAACACTAAGTGGCTTTGTTGATTAGTTGTTAATTTGGTGTAATCAGCCACTAACAGACCATTCTAAATTACTAACATGAAATGCTGTTGCCATGGACATCGATTGCACTTCGTTTACAATAAATACATATAATTAATGATCTGAAATAGAACCAACTACGACTGGAAATAAAGTATTTGTATGAAGCAAATGGACTTTCTTTCTGCTTAAGTTGAATTATATACAGAATCTGAAGTATGCATATTCTTTCATTTATTAGCACTATGGCAACGCTACTAAACATTTTACCACAAGAATATATTTTACATTTAGCTGTGCATTGCATTAGGATACAAGAAGCGACAAACAATGATATTGTTTTGTCTCAAGACAGAATGTTATGACTGAGCAGCATGAGGACCACATTAGCAAACAAACTGACTGTGTATCCAGTGTGCTAGCTGATTCCATTGGGTGCCATTTGTGTGCCACTGATATTACATTTAAACGTGTACATGAAGAAAAAGTATATGTATTGAACACAGGTAAAATGTCTTTCACAATGTGTGTATAATTTTTTTAAATCACTAATATAACCTCTACATTTGCCTCTAACAGCCAATTATATAACATTACAGTACCTAGGAATTTAATAATTCATTCCAAAATAATAAGAGTGTGTGTATTCTTTTTTGGGTAAATCCATTTAACATCATGCTGAAAACATCTGTTTCTATAAGATTATGGGTAAGTTAAATTACATCCATTCATCCATGTTACTTAATTTATAGATTCTAAGTAAATGATTAAAAAAAATACAACTCATACATTTGTATATCCCCATAGCACGAACCTGGACACCTCACATTTAATTTATTTAGTATAAGCTCATCTCTTACCTGGTTGAATTTTCGTTTCATTTACCATATGACTTCAGCAAAACATGGACAAAGACATGAGTGTGTTAATTCTATCAAGTCATTGTTCTCTATAGTTTCACCAGTCAGGTAGTTTGCATAAAAACATGATAAACCAATGCTATTTTAATATGAATATTTTAATATGACAACCTGAAAGGCTCATAAAAATAAGGTGAATGAAACTGTGCAATGAAAGTGCAAGGTTTTTCATAGAGGTGTCCCACATTGTCATACGACTCAGTAAATAAGCTTTCAGGCTTCATTGATTTAACACCAAACAAAACATGTTGGAGTAAAAAAATCATGTTTCACATATCCACATGTGTCATGTTCATCCGCACCTCCCACACATATCTCACATCTCCCAAACTTCCTGTTTACATATAAATGTCATTGGGTAAAAGAGAGAAATGTTAATCATCCTTTATATTCTTACAACTGAGGAGAAAAACTACGACATCAAACATGGATGGATTTTGAAAACCAATTTAAGCAATACAGTCAAAGAAAGCACCATTTTTAACACAATTAGGCTCCATGTATAAGTCAGTACTTACTGTATAGAACTGATCATTTTCTTTTTTTTTTACATTTTATTAAAAAACAACAAAAAACGAGTAGCACTTTAATTAAAAAATGTGATGTAATAAAGGTAAAGGGCAAATATTAACCATATATGCTGTTTATATTGCTTGTAATTGGGATGAAGTAAACATCTGTAGAGTATTTTAACATCAAATTTTTGATTGTGTTGAATTAAAAACCCAAAAATGCAGTGGGTCCAGCAGACCTGCATAACAAAAATACAAACAACATACAAGGGTTAAAGTAGTTCCTTCTAATTCTAGCATCTGCATGACTAAGGAAACACCCATGTACAATAAAGGTATTCATCCAAGCTTCAAACGCCGTCAGCAATTATTTATTTAATCGTCTAGCATTTCTAGCATTACTCTACTAAGGAAGGAGACAGGCGTGTTATTATAAGCAGGTCACAGCTCAGAGATATTAATTTCACTTCTTAAAGGAATTTATTCCATTTACTCCAATAAGGAGGCGGTCAGATTTACTTTCGGTTTCACTTCTGCCAACCAAAACAAAGAGGCATTTGGAATCCTCCCAGTGTTTATTACTCTTAACTCGGACACACGGAAGACAAGTTGACTTTTTGCACGATGACAAAAGCTTGTACTTTTTATTACACGGTTCTGACCGTGTTATGTCTGAGTGAATCAGCCACTAGGACATATTACATAGGGATCAGAGAGTTATACTGGAATTATGCTCCAAGCGAACGGAATCTAATCAGTGGCCATGATATCAGACACGATGAGTAAGTAAAACAAGCTCTAATCGTTTGGTTAGTCATTATAAGCTTAAATATTCAACTGTTTATTAGGCACAATATTAACGCCTCTAAAAAGCATGAAAATAAAAGAAATCTAAAGTTTTAATAGATGATACTTCGAAATTCGTCCAGTTACATTTTCAAGCACCCCTACAATGGACTGTACCATTTTTATTCTTTCACTTAATTCATTAAAAAGACACAAACCGAATGTATTTATTTATTTATTTTTATTAAATTTTATTATTATTATTATTATTATTATTATTATTATTATTATTATTATTATTATTTTATCTCTTTTTAATTTTCAAAAGATTTTAATTCTCTGAATTTATTTGTGATTTGCAGTGTTTCAATGGCATTTTATTAATAAATAAATAAATAAATAAATAAATAAATACATAAATAAATAATAATAATAATAATAATAATAATAATAATAATAATAATAATAATAACTCCGTCCAGGGAGTATCCTGCCTTGATGCCCAATGACATCTGTGACCCGAGAATAGTTTGGATAAGCGGTAGAAAATTAATGAATGAATGAATAATAATAATAATAATAATAATAATAATAATAATAATAATAATAATAATAATAATAGCGAGTTACCAATTATTGTGATAGCTTGCTCAATAATAGGCTGCTAGATATAATAGATATAAATACCCCACTTATTAAATATAATGTATAAATAAAACATTTTAATACCTAACACTAAAAAATGTTTGTCCAAATTGTTCAGACATATGATGTCAGGACTCGGTCCGGACTCTGGCCATGTGCCTTTTTGTTTATGTTTTTCTGTCACATGTCTGCCCTGCCTTCGTCTGCTCCTCCCGGTCTGCACACCTGTCCCTCATGTGTCTTGATTGTTAGTAGTATTTAGTTAGTCCGTGCCGCCTGGTGCAGCGTGGAATCTACTCAGGGGCGTAGATTACACGGGGGGGACACCGGGGGGGACACCGGGGGGGTTACCGGGGGGGGGATGTCCCCCGCACTTTTTATAAAAAGTAAATTCGTCCCCCTCACTTTTTTAGTGGAGAGTTGTGTTCACCACATGTTGAGGTTTTAATGGAGCAATGTATATAAATGCAGAGTGGTTTAAAATTCAAAGAGACAAGAAAGTTTAAGATAGTCTATACATGACGTTCACGGCAATCAGTCACTCACAATTGTCGTCATCATCACGCGCCCTCAGTACTGTACAGTCGCACCCATGGTCCAGCATTCGGTTAGGATGAGCTCAAAGCGGCAAAAAACGCTTCACTCCATTTTTATAAAAATGTCAGGCAGTGTAAGTTGCCATATGGTATCCCAATTGTGTTGCTCTTGTTGAATAATTAGCAAGTTTTAATTTAAAGGATTATAAGGAAAAATAGCTGCTTTGACAAACGTTATATAAACTCTTTTATAACGTCTTTTGTTTTAACAAGTGTGTTATCAAAACCCTTCAAATAAGAATAAAGATAATGTTGAACTGAGATTTTACAGCATGTTTAACTCTGCCAATTCTACATAATATCAAGTATGTGTCACTGTACGTACACGACAGAGACGAGGACGACGAATAGTGACATTAAAGATGTCATTTTAATAATAAGGAGCAGGTAAATCACACATACATACAACGTAGTAAAGACGATAACCGACAATGAGTGAAGACAGTGGTGATGAGTATAAATAGAGTCCGGGTGAACAGACAGGTGAAGACAGGAAACAAACATGGTGGATGACGGGGTGCAAAGGATGATGGGTAATGTAGTCCGGTGAATGAGGGTAGATCACAGGGGAAACGTTACAGTATGCTGATAGGTACGATCTTTATTTAATGGGCTGCTCTTTCATTATTGCACTAATTTTACATTTTTATGTGTTGTCAAGAATGAGCAAGAAACAGACAGCCTAGGTTTGTCAGGGCAGATTCAGGATGTCACACAAGAAGCTTTACAGATGAGAACAGATGTGGCTTTTAAGGGTACTGTCCTAGTGGCAAGCTGTTTTATTTCTTTCTTTCTTTCTGTTTTATAATCATATATAATCATAACACATATAAAGCATGATTAAAAAAATCATGATTAAAAATAAAACCTGTCATTTACACAAGGGTTAACTGAAAAAAAAAAAACAGATAACACTAGACATTTCGTCCCCCCCACTTTTTAAATGATGGCTACGCCCCTGAATCTACTGTTTTGTCTTGTTGTTAGTTTGTGTTATGTTTCGTGTTTTTTGGTTATTAAACCCCGTTTGTGTTTTGTCTACCCTGCATCTGGGTCCCTTTTATCCTGCGTCCACGATCATTACATATGTGTATATTTATAATCACGCCCTCCAGCGTCACCCATATGAGGATGAGGTTCCCCTTTGAGTCTGGTTCCTCTCAATGTTTCTTCCTTTAGCGTTCAAGGAAGTTTTTCCTCCCCACAGTCACCTCAGACTTGTTTATTGGGGATAAATACAAACACATTTTAATATATCTTTAATATTAATCTTTAATTTTGATTTATATTAATCTTTATATTATTCTTTATAATAACCTTTTGTTCCATGTTTATGTTCTGTAAAGCTGCTTTGAGACAATGTCAATTGTAAAAAGCGCTATACAAATAAACTTGAATTGAATTGTATTCTCTGTTCATAATTCATATCATCTCTTTTTTACTTTTTCTGTAAGGTATGCCTCTACTTATCTGTTAAACTGTGCAAAGCGGACCGGTATTGTGTATAAAAAAGCTGTGTATAAACAGTACACAGATAATACTTTCACCAATGAGGAGCGTAAGCTGGACATGCTGGGGTTCCTTGGACCCGTAATCCGTGCAGAAGTAGGTGATGAGATCGTAGTGCATCTGAGGAACTTTGCATCCCGGCCTTATTCAATCCACCCGCATGGCGTCCTGTACAAGAAGAACTCTGAAGGTAGGATGGGTTTTACTCCACATGATGTATATTATATAATATTTAAATGTATGTGTAACATATTATGATATGAAATGTCGGACTGTTTACCAGGTGCATGGTATCCGGATGGTACGTCTGGTGGGAATAAGAGTGATGATGCTGTGGCTCCAGGACACACCTACACGTACACATGGATTGTAACAGAAAATTTTGCTCCTACAGAGAAAGACTCCGACTGTCTTACATCAATGTATCACTCTCATGTAAATGCACCCAAAGACATAGCAGCAGGACTCATTGGAGTGTTACTCATCTGCAAGAAGGGTAACATAATTGCTTTCATAATGTTTACATGCTTCCAGATGCAAGTTGTGGATATTCTATATTAAATGTAACTATAAACGATATCAATCATGATGTGTCTCTAATTGTCTAACTTGAGGTATAAGAAAACTAAACCAATTCGGGGGATTTTGTTTTAGGATAATAGTAACTTCACTTGAAAATGTTTGTTATATTTGTGGTAATATTATACAGTGTTAATATTGATTTTATTATGTATTTATAATGTGTATAGAATAAAGAAGGTCGTATGCAACGTGCACATTAGAACATTAGCATTGGGATGTGGTAGCTCAGTGGTTAAGGTGTTAGACTACTGATCAGAAGGTCATTGGTTTGAATCCCTGGTCCACCAAGTTGCCACTGCAAGGCCCTTAACCCTCAATTGCTCATGTGTATAAACTGAAATAAAAAAAAAAAAATCTAAGTCACTTTGGATAAGAGTGTCTGCTAAATGCTGTAAATGTAAAAAAAAAAAGAGCATTGTGTATTTTTACTCTCAGGAGCTCTGGACCAATCTGGACATCAACAATCCGGCGTGTCTCATGAGTTTTTGATGTTCAGTGCAGTGGATGAAAATCTTAGCTGGTATCTTGAAGAAAATATTAAAGAGTTCTGCCCTGAACCTGAGAATATCACAGGGGATGAAGACTTTCAGAATTCAAACCGGGTGCACTGTAAGCTGTTTTCTTTTCTTTTCTTTTTTCAGGTATCCAAGACAAAAAAATGTCACACTATACTGTACTATCTTGAATTGTATCATTTTCTCGAGTGGATCTTTACACTTTTAGTTTCAATACAGAATCCTCTTTTAGTCCGAACATAATGCTATAATTGTGTGTAGGTTTATAATGGCTTCGATGTCAGTTCTACAATTTCACTTTCACTTCACTGAATGCTTTTCTTTTTTTCCCCCTAGCAATAAATGGTTTTGTTTACGGAAATTTGCCAGAACTGCGAGTGTGTCTCGGTAGACCAGTGTTTTGGCATCTTTTTGGTATTGGAAATGACATAGAGCTTCACTCCGTCCACTTCCATGGCCACACCCTGCTCAACCAAGGTCATCGTACTGATGCCCTTAATGTGTTTCCTGCCACTTCATTCACTGCAAAAATGGTGCCCAATACGAATGGGAAGTGGTTGTTTGGGTGCCAAGTTGGAGATTACATGCATGGTAATCTTTTTTTCTGTTCTGTCGATATTTTAAGTATTTAATTACTCAACCCTGAACTTTCATGATTCATTTTTCAAATATTCATTGTAAACCATATTCCTATCAGTACTTACTGATGATAGGAGATCAGCAAATAATTGAAATATCCAAACTGGTCCTTCAGCACCAGCAACAATACTATGGTCAAAAAACTGATAACGCATTTGATTTTTTCTATTAGGATGTTTTATTAACCTAGAATGTAACTAAAGTTCTTGACTGGTATCTGCATCTTCAGGCGTTTCTGATAAAGTACACAATTATTGTATGTTCCTTAATAAATGACCCATAATGTTGAAGGTTGGGGGGTTGGTGCGGGGTAGTTAAGTGGTTAAGCTCATGGTTTAAGAATTATGAATACAGTATTGGTTTGCTATAACCACAGAGTATTTATTATTCTAATGAGTTTTTTTCCCCCTTATGTCCATGAATCATGAGCAGCAGGTATGCAGGGTCTTTATGAGGTGTCTTCATGTGAAAATGATCCTGCACCCACTGTGCAGTCTGGTCATATCAGACGTTACTACATCGCAGCAGAGGAGATCCTTTGGAATTATGCCCCCTCAGGGAAAAACATACTGACCAATAAACCACTTAATGAAGAAAACAGGTGACTGTACATAAAAAAACATATTCAATATATAAGATCATATACTGAAACACGGATTGCAGCTATATGCACTACATTCACATATCATACATTACACATCAGAATCATTTTTATCATATCATTTGATATATACTGTACAGAATCTGCAAATATTGCACCTAATTTGCAAATAAATAGAAACAGTAGGCTCAGCTGTATGTTATACTGCAGGCAGAGGTAGAAATAGCAACTGGAGGCAGTTCAAGGTGTATTTAATGGCTTGGAACTACAGTACAGTACTACTACTACTACTACTAATAATAATAATAATAATAATAATAATAATAATCGTAATATTATTACGATTGTTGTTGTTGTTATTATTATTATTATTATTATTATTATTATTATTATTATTATTATTATTATTGGCTCATATATAGTGCAGGAACACAGTTATTCCTTTACATTTAGTGCAAGATTATTTGTTTCTGGCAGATCAGATTTGAAGTGATCACGGAATGCTGCCAAGCTTGAACAAACCTGTTTATGTGCAAATTATTGTTCCTCTTTTTGCAGTGACTCTAACGAATTCTTTAGTACAGAAGATGGAAAGCTGGGAGGGAAGTACTGGAAGATTAGATACACTGGGTACCACGATGACACATTCAAATCCAAGATCAATCAAAGTGGTTCAGATGATCACCTAGGCATTCTGGGTAAATCTAAACCTAAATTTGTTTTATGTGTGTGTGTGTGTGTGAAAGAGAGAGCATCTGTCTGTAAAGTCACAAAAAATACAGGAAGTATGTGTTATTCAAATTTGTGGCCAGTGTGTATGAGACTGACTTACAGTAGTCTGGACTTTACTTGCATAAGCAGCCACTAAATTTCAGTCATGTATATCCCAAGTATTCAGTTTTGAAGTGATAGATGAAACTACAAATATTTTAGAATATATAATATAAAGTTATAATAAGTGAAATGATTAATTCATTTTTTGAACATAAGCTTTTATTTAACATAATCCTTTCTTTGTTTCTGTTTTGTTATATTATCATTCTAAACAACTGGAAAACCTAATAAGGTTTAATGACAATAATGATATGTTAGGGCTTCCTTACAATACAAAATGCTTAAAGCATTGTAAGACTATTGCAAATTTCCACTTTGTCTGGGCAAGTACATAGTAGTTTAATTAGATTTATATTTTACTCAAATTCAGCCATTATAGTCTTAATGTTTTCCAGATGATTTACATGCTGAACAACTGATTCCTTTTTAACTCTTCAAGAAAAGAGGTTTTTTTATCTGTTTTGTCATGATTCTGAAGTACTCTAAAGTGCTGTTGAACTGTAACAGGATGGTTGTGCTATGAACAGAGAACGCTATAATACACACGGTTGTGTGTTGTGTGTGCTCGCAGGTCCTGTGATCAGAGGAGAGCCTGGTGATGTCATTGAGGTGACATTTCGAAATCTGGGGCGTCGTAACTTCAGCATGAAACCTCATGGCGTGTCGTACGACAAAGCTTACGAAGGTATGAAATATCAGGACGTTAATACATTCAAAGCCTTAATTGATTTAAAGAAGGCACTGTATGACTTACTGTTACTCATTCCAAAACAAACCCAACTAACGCAGAGGACTTTGACCTCTTCAGGTTCTCAGAAAGCAGGTGCCAGTGTCGCACCAGGTCACACATTTACATATCGATGGAGGGTGACAGAAGGTCCTTCACCCAGTGACCCACCCTGTCTGTCATACTTGTACTACTCTGCTACAGATCCTGTCAATGACACCAACTCTGGTTTGGTGGGACCGTTGCAGGTGTGCAAGAAAGGAGTTCTGGATGAGAGTGGACGACAGGTACTTTTACAACACACATCTAACGTTAGCTTACTGTATCTAACGTTAGCCCAGAAGCAGCTTCAGTGAAACACCAGTAAAAAAGCTAAGAAGTGCACCTTGGTTTCTAAAGATGCTTTGGGAATGAATAACAAATAAGGTTTTATATTTGAGGAGTATTTAAGAGAGACTCTATATCATTTGTTTAATAGCTAGCCAGCTTCAGCTATTATTTATTAAAATTACTTTACTGCTCTTATTTATGAAAATTTGTCGTTGAAAAGTTGTCGATCTATTTATGACAGAAGTCTGATTTTGTGCATGTGTGTGCTTGTGTGTGTAGCATATAGGGTCAGAGGTGCAAAAAGAGTTTTTCCTTCTCTTCAGTGTGATGGATGAGAATAAAAGCTGGTATCTCCAGAAGAATATTGAAGAGTTTGGTGGTGATGAGTCAGACAAAGATGATGTACTATTTCAAGAGAGCAATAAAATGCACTGTAAGCACTAACACTACAACTGTACATGATTAATTACACATAGTAGGTGAATATACAGCAATTTTACAGCAAGCTTTTCATATCAAGTGTATGTGTGTGTGTGTGTGTGCGCGTGTGTTTTGTCCCTCACAGCGGTGAATGGTTTCATGTACGGAAACATTCCTGATCTTTATTTGTTTGAGGGGGACCATGTTGTGTGGCACTTGATGGCCCTGGGCTCAGTGGATCTTTTTGCCATTTACTTCCAGGGCAACACGTTTAAGCTGGATAACACTACACATAACACACTCAGTCTCTTCCCTCACTCCAGTGTCACCGTCTCCATGACACCTGACAATAATGGTAACAGTATACGAGTGTACAGTTCAAAACGAGTACATAACACCTGAATGAAATAAAACAGAAATATTAAGTGTCATTTAGGAACCATTTATGGTGTGTGTGTGTGTGTGTGTGTGTGTGTGCGTGTGTGTGTGTGTGTGTGTGTGGTCGGTTTGTCCCAAATCCCATTTAAAGCCAACTTATTAAATCAGTAAAAAGGAAAAAAAAGTAGTTTTAATTTCAACTTAACTGCAAAAACTAGATCAATCCTTTAATTAATTTGCCTTTAGCAGATCAGTAGGACTGTGTGACAAAAAAATGAAGTACCCATTAAATTAACAAATAAATTGAATAATAAGCTATAATTATTAGTGCCACTAATTGTTCCACTGTTAAAGGAATGATATTTGTTTTTTGCTTCAGGACTTTTTGAGCTGAGCTCTCTTATACCTTATCACTACCGTGCTGGTATGCGGCAGCTGTACACCGTCAAACGCTCCACACCGAGTCAGAACCCAGACCCAGAGGCTACAACCTTTAAGCCTGATGTGTATTTCTATATAGCTTCTGAAGAAGTGGAGTGGAATTACGCACCAAACCGCACATGGGAGTCGGAGAAATTTAACACAACTCTCAGCAATAGGTAAGTAAGTGCTGGTCCACACAGAAAATACATGACTTTCTGTCCTAAAGTACATCCAAAAACTTAAAGGCTATATTTGAACAAAAAAATTAATAATACTGTGATTTAATGTATTGTTTGAATTTAAAAGGTACCTGTCATGTAATCCTAACTCTGGACAGTTTTTTCACCTTTACTATGACTCTACTGTACATTAAAACAGATTCCTCTGAAGGATTTATTAATACATTAATGGTTATTTACTACTATAGTTTGCCATTCTTTTTTTTTTTGTCTCTCAGTCCTGGAAGCGTTTACCTAAATAAATCTAAGAATCGGATTGGGCCTGTATACAGAAAGGTGGTGTACCGCAAGTACACGGATGAGACCTTCACAAAACAGGATGCCAGGGGTCCTGATGAGGAGCATTTGGGAATTCTGGGTAAAACAGCTATTCCATTCCAGTCAGGTTTTGCAAAGAAAGGGGTGGGATAAAAAAATTAAATCCAGTCTGTGACTTATTTTTCTGCTTTATTTTATTACAATGGAATGTTATTATAAAGTATTATTGAGTTGTTTTGTGTTTGACTGGTCACTTAAGTGGAATGGGTTTAATCTCATCTGGAGCTCTCAGGTTTGGGCAGATGGAGTCATCATATACTGTATAGTAAGCAGTAAGAGCTTGTTGGGTTAGTCTGTACTAAAGGCTTTCCCAGTTAGTTAAAGGATTCCCAGGTTACAAATGTTTTTAGAAGTTTTTCTTTAAGCTCTTTCTGCTTACTATATATATGATACATGCACTTTCTAGCCTCCTTGATAAACGACTATGAGACAAATACCAAAATCCTTCATCCTTCTGTGCACAGGTCCCATTCTCAGGGTGCAAGTCGGTGAGAAGGTCCAGGTTGTGTTTAAAAACAAAGCCAAACGAAACTATTCAGTTCACGCTCATGGAGTGAAAAGCAATACGGCTCAACCTGTTAGTCCAGGTACGCTACAGTCAAACAGACAGCTACTGCTCTAATCTGATACCTATGCTTGTATGAAGGGTAATGTGTTATACGTGATAAAAAAAAAAATCTACTTCTATTTGTGTAGGTAACACAGCAAGGTATAACTGGACTATCAGTTCCGGTCCTGAACCCAATGAGTCAAACTGTACAATCTATCCTTATTACTCATCAGTGAACTTTCTGAAGGTAAAACACTTGCAATCAACATGTTAGTACCAAAAAGACTTAGTGCCTCAAAATATAAAAAGTGGACTAGGGTGACAAGCTTTTTGATTAATATTCACTACAGATATGTACACTTTGACATTTGTATATATTTTTTGTGTATTGTGTTAAAAGTTTTCTGTGTTTCTCAACACGATGTGACACAAACACACGCTGTACTGTATGTGGGAATAATATTTAAATATAAAAACATTATTCTCTTAATTCGGTAAATACTTTTCATTATGGTGACAATATAAGGTGGTATTTTTCCATAAGAAAACTGCTTCATTTTGAAATTATTAACATCTACATCTATTTTACCCGGTAATGATGTTCTAAAAACAAGGTTAGCCCGCAAGTCCCTTTATGTACGTTTTTTTCTGTGGCTCATGAATACGTGTGTACATATTCTGACTATAAAAGCTACAGAAGTATTCATACACACCTGCTGATTATTTGGATCTGCTCTTTAAGCCACACCCTTTACTAACCATAGAAAAACATTGGAATTGGAGAATAGGTCATTTTATAGACCTCGGTGTCCTTGTAATATGTCTCTGTAATAGGAGGTCGAACAGCCAGTTTGTCTGTTTTTCCCTGCTAGAGCATACACAAGGGTTTATGTAAGTGCAAAACTCAAAACAGGTGCAGGTTTTAAGGACACGTGATGGAAACAGGCAATGAAGGAAACAAGCAAACGGGGCAAAGACAGGGCATAAAGCAAAACAAAACCACATGACTGTAAACAAAACAGTGGAAACAAGGAACAAAAGAGAGCAATGTACTGAAGCGCTGAGGGCTGCTGTGTGTCCTGCTCAGTTCACCTGGGACATAAGCTGGTGGACTTGGGCTCAGATATAAGGCTGGCTCTTCAAATGAACTTTTCCAGGTACCCTCCCAAACTCCAGATAGGAAGCAAACAACTCCTCCACCTACAGCAGAAAAGGGCCTACTGTATCCTGAGGCCAGCAGGTGGGAAGGCAGGAACCCTAGCCACTGTTCTTCCTTTGGCTTGGTCCACCATGCTTATAAAAATAGAACTGGAACAGGAACACAAACCCAAGGAGCAGGTCCTACTCACCATCAAAGGGGCAGAGGCTCCAGGTCAAGCCACTGCAGATGGAGTCAGCTGTTGGCATGATGCTAGTCTTGCCCTCCTGCTGCCACCGTCTGAGAGTGAAGTATTCTGTCAGGTGGAACATACAGTAAGAACAGGGACAGGCTACATTTACACCGGCATGTGATAGCTTCTTTTTATATAATCCAAAAAGCCAGATCCAAAAATGTCAGGCATAATACAGATCCAACAATGACTGGGGTCAAAAACATATCCATCCAAGTGTTGATCCAAGTATGTATATTATGTATGTGTGTATATCATCGCTCTGGATAAGGCTGTCTGCCAAATACTATAGAATGTATATGTAAATTTGACTAAATCCTGAATTTAAATCCTGTCATGTATATCCTACTTTTCACATGACATCACATGCACTTTTATAAGTTGTACATGTCTAATCTTTGAATCTATTGTACGTGTCATTTTGGCGGCAGGATTTGGCGAGCGGCTTGGTCGGGCCATTGGTAGTGTGTCGTAAGGGGACTCTGAACAGCACAAGACAGCGAAGTGATGTGGAAAAAGAATTTGCTCTTCTCTTCATGGTGTTTGATGAGAACGAATCGTGGTATCTGGAGGAGAATATAAACACTTACCTGGGCAATAATACTGTCGACAAAAATGAACCACGTTTTTTAGAAAGTAATCTGATGCACGGTAAGCAGTTTTATAAACAGTTATAAACGCAATGAACATTATAAGGAGCCAGCAACTGTGTTTTACAAATAAACTTCACTTTCTATTGTTTTTTTTGCTTTTCTTATTGGACAGAGAAAGAATATGCAATAGAATTTTTTTCCATGTATATTTAAGGGAATCATATCAGAGCTTTATAAGTGTGATTTCCACCAATGCATATCTGTGGAACATTAATAGTCACTCCGGTCTGTATGCATGGAGTACATGTGTATGTTCTCTGTGGTTTTATGCCTCTGGGTACTCTGGTTTCCTCCATCAGCTGATTGCCATCACTAAATTAGTCATAATGTGTGAAAGGGTGTGTGATTGTGCCCTATGATGGGTTGAAACCCTCCAGGATGTCACCTGCCTTGAGTCTCCAGGCTCCAGGATAAAATTGTAGTATAAGCAATTCAGGAAAAAGATGGATGGATGGCTCAACCTTGTATTTTTTTTTTACTGTATCTCTTTCTCCTTGTTGTAATCAGGTATCAATGGAAAGCTGTATGCTAATTTGAACGGTTTGAGGATGCGCCAGGGAGATAGGACCGAGTGGTATTTAATGGGACTGGGGAGTGAGGAAGATGTGCACACAATACACTTTCACGATCAGAGCTTCATATACAAGGTACAAATTTATTTAGTCATGAAAATACAGTATTTACACCGACACAGCCATTAACTACTTTGTCCTTCTCTTAGACGGATCAGCCCCATAGAGCTGACGTGTACGGCTTGTTCCCTGGAACCTTTAAGACTGTTCAACTGCGGGCTGGAACTCCAGGAACGTGGCTCCTCCACTGCCACGTGTCAGACCACATCGACTCTGGCATGGAGACGACTTTCAGTAAGTTAAACCTACATCAGAATCATTGTCTGGAATAAAATAAAGAATAGAATATATCATTAGAGTCTAAAGACAGAAATTAAGACGTTTCTTGGTTCCATGTGGCTGAAAATTCAATCAAATTCAATTCAGTTTATCTGTATAGCAAATAATTGTATAGGGTATAAAAATGAATGAATTGTGTTTACAGAAGTATAGAAACATAATAAAAATTCTAAAGTTTAAAATTAAGTCTGTCATTTCCAACTTTTTGAATATGTTGTAATTAAATTTCTATTCTTTTTTTCCCTCTACAATGCAGCTGTGTATAACAAAGCCTGGACAAATGGTAAGGCTCACTTTTAAACAATACATTTTTATACCAAAACCTTTATACCTTTGTGCCAAACTATATTTTTCTTTGTTGCTGGGGTGGTGCCATTAAAGGTGGGGTGCACGATGTTTGAAAAACGAGTTGGGCCAACAAACAAAACAAACGTGTAGCCAATGAGCAGTCTTGTCAATAAGCGGCGGAGAGAGTGTTCAGTGAGCATGTCTGACATTAGCTCTGCCTCGGGTTCTAGGTGTTGAACGTCGTCTTCCGCGTGAAATGGAGCTGACCTGTATTACCATAGTATTACTCATTGAGTTCATTTATTGATAAAAATATCCCCTCGGCCAGCTGCCAGCAGGTTCCGGCTTAATATTTGTCTGGGTTGCGCATGTATTTGTGGGGTGGAGCTATCAAAACAGGGTGACACCCATTTGGTTTAGGGGCGTGTTTGTTTTGGTGATCTGCACTCCACCTTTAAGGCATATATCTTCACATTACCACCGTCCAGTTTGGTTACAGGTGAAAGAAACAAACATGGTTCAAACCATGTTTCTGTCATGATTTTTTACCTTTAGATCTAATTGTCAAGAAATATCTAAATGTCTATTTTTTGCTTGATTGAGCCACCATTTTGCTTGAGATTCACCAACAGATTTGCATCTTTTTCAGGCTTCGTGAACAGATTTGCATCTTTTTCAGGCTTCGTGTTTCTGCAGTGGTTTAGCCGAATAATGCCAGCCATTATACTCACCTACTGGCTTCAGTGACTCAAAGGAAGCGAAGGATTCATTTTACTTCACTACTCACTGTGAAATCATGCTTTGGGCTGTCTGTTTAAACACTGTATTTTTATGGTACGTTTTTATTAGGATTTTTTTGTATATCTGAGACTAGCTAGATTATAAAATAGTATGTACTGTATGAATGCGGATTACTGTAGAGCAAAACAAAAAACAATGTAAGTACAGTATTGAATGATAACAAAATTGTTTGCATGTGCCTTTATATGTCTTGTGCATGCCTTTATATGTCTTTATATGTCCAACTGGTATCAAAAATATATTTAGAATGAATACAATCACACTACTGATTTTTTAATCCATTAAGTTCATGCGGTTTATATCCGTTATTGAATCTTTTGGATCTAGGTTATTTTTCTCCCATTCTTAAGAGAAGTTTAAAAAGAACAGATTATTCATCCAGTCTAGTTTGCACAATAAACAAGTCGGAAAGTCACAAAAAACATTCAGAGCGAGGAACAATGTATTGTAGCCGGACAACCTACAGAGATGTTTTAGGAGGTCGGACAGAATTAAACAAAATACAGGAAATCAAAGCAAACACTGAGAACAAGCAAACGTCTGATAATATAGAATATATTGAAGTGCTATTTAATATATTTTATGTGCTTTGGATTTTTTAAAGAGAGAATTTAAGTTATTTAAATCATTTTGTGCTGTGTTTAAGTGGATTAAAGTTGACTTATAAAAGACTGACATGTCCTATTATTTAAGGGGTCAGGGTGTGTGCACGTGTGTGTGTGTGTGTGTTCTGTTTTTATTCTCAAAAGGAAATCTGAGCCAAATTTGATCTACGTCTGCACTTTCAAGCATCTCATTTCCAAAATGCAGAATTTTGTGCTTCCACATTTAGACTGGACAATATTTGTGCTCTCTAGTCTCCATCTGCACTGATCCTCAATCGTGATTGTATCACCCCCCCCACCTTCAGGGCACTCCCTGAGTCTCTGTCCTGTGTAGAAAGGGTAATTAGAAATGCTTAACAATATTAAATGTGCTTAACCCTTGTAAGTTGTTCGTATGTTTGTTACTCAGCCAGTGTTCGTGGGTCTGCTGGACCCGATGCATTTTTGGGATTTTAATTCAACACAATCAAAAATTTGATGTTAAAATACTCTACAGATGTTTACTTCAACCCAATTACAAGCAAAATAAACAGCATATATGGTTAATATTTGTCCTTTACCTTTATTACATCACATTTTTTTTATTAAAGTGCTACTTGTTTTTTAATAAAATGTAATAAAAAAAGAACATCAACAAATTTACAAGGACGCAAAGTTTTTCAAAACTATTGATGTTTATGAATATGGGTCCCACAGACCCAAACAACATACAAGGGTTAATATATCTAAACAGCACACACTGTCTGTTGACTGACAGATGGTTTTCCGTTGACTGGAACTTATTTGTTCTTGATTAATGTCAGTTTTATTTCATTACAACAAAACTCCTGGCTGTAGTACCATGCTGGCTAATCTTTATATGGCCAGCGCCCTTATCTCTTCCTCTTCAGAGAAACAAATCTTCTGCTAGTCCGTGTATTTGGAGGAACATATTAGTGTATTTTCCATGACTATGACATGAAGAGGCAATAAAGATATTTTTTATTCTGCCCTGTTGGCTGCTTTGTGGCAAAGAAAAGTTTCTGCACAATTCATTTACGTTATATTTACGGCATTTGGCAGACGCTCTTATCCAGAGCGACATACAAAAGTGCTTTTAAAAGTGCTTTGAAGGCTCTATGAATGAATACATTAACACTGGTTCACTAGGTTAGTTTTAGGATACCATCAACCTACACAACGAACAGGGGAAAAAAGCACTAAGTGTTTCTGTGTAGGACTTCAGTCATCGTGTGAAGACTGGCAGTGACTCAAATGTTCATTCCTTCACCTTGGTGCCAGTACAGAAAACACCAAATCTTGCTGTATACCTACCTCTTGCCCTGAGAGATGGTGAGACAGGTCGAGCAGCGCTGGTAGATCTGAGGGTTCGAGGCACAGTGTGAGGACTGATGAGAGCTTTGAGGTAAGACAGAGCTGGTCCATTTTTGGTTTTGTAGGCAAACATCAGTGTTTTGAAACTGATGTGTGCAGCTACTGAGGAAGCCAGTGGAGGAGCGCAGGTTTGGTAGACCTGACTGCAGCGAGCTGCAAAAGTCCAGGCAAATAACAAGCAAATTCCAAATCTTCCTCATTTGCTTTCTTTGTTCTTGAGGCTCAATTAACTAACGTCTGTATTTCCATCAGGGTTAAAGCTTTCTAATCTTCAGATTTTAAGGGTGGAAATATAGACGGCTAGATGAGTCAGGAGATAAAAGTTCAGTACTACTGTACAGTAAACAACAATTACGATTCATAATAACTTCTTGTCTTTTTAATGATCTTATACAAAACTCTTACAGAATACAAACAATATCTAAAAAATAGATATTTTATAAGTTACATTTCGCAGGTTCAAGCTTAACAGTCTTAAATGATTTAGTACTGCTTAAAACACTGATTCTTTGACTGATTCTGTAAAATGGTTTTGTGTAATTCTGAATGACATGGCACAACTTCAACATATTCTTAATGCTAGATTCTTAATTCTTAAGAACATGATGTGATGGGTAAACTATGTAGTCACACACTTTCTTTCATAAAATGATATGGAACAACTTTTGGGAAATTCGGGGGGGGGGCATGATTATTTCAGCTCAACTGCTTAGACGGTCATGTTTATTTTCTTTTAATGGATTTTGCAAAAAATATTATTAATTATTATTCATGTAATAATAAACCTGTGTTGGAATTTAGAGCCTGAGCCTCCTCGTTAGCCCTAAACCAGACCAAAGAAGGTTTCAGTTCAGGCTAAACAAAACAAGCCTATTGGATAGGAATATTACAGCAATATAATTAATAATATTAATAATATCATTATTATCATTATTGCATTTGTTGTTTTTTTTTGGTAAAGCTATCTTAAGTGTTTGATAAATGTTTTCTATAATAAAACTATTAGTGCTATTAATAACAGGATTAAGATGCGTTAAATGGCAGAAGCAATGTTTCTTTGTGTGTGTGTATGTGTGTGTGTGTGTGTGTGTGTGTGTGTGTGTGTGTGTGTGTGTGTGTGTGTGTGTGTGTGTGTGGGTGCGTGTGCGTGTGTTTGCGCATGCACAAAGTAGCCTAATCAGAGATGTCTCGGTGTCGTTGCCCATCTTCACCGTCATCATCATCGCTTTGTCGTTCAGCAGGGACCGGTCTCGTGTTATTAGCACGGATGCTGATCAAGTGAGGAGAGGTGGAGATAAGCTTGGCTACGCCCTCTGCAGTAACACCGGTACCGTCCAGATTCACCTGACTCAGTTTCATACCATGAAGAAACTTTAATCCTGGAAATGAGCCAATAAAACGACGGGGTTTTAATACACAGCATGCATGACACATTTTAGTCAATAATGTCTAATCTGAATTTTTTTTTTTATTAATCTATAATGTAATCGTTAATTCTTCCTCTATAATGTAATGCCTACAATATGTAATATAATGTAAAACCTTATGTCATCTAAACCCTGTAATTAATACGTAATATTCAAATGAACATTTAATTTCTAATCTGAAATCAATAATCAATCTAATATTTTGTATCTAATCTGTGATCTACAAATATGCATGTATCTACAATCTAATGTCATCTACAATATATCTCTTTTTTTCTTCTTCTTCTTTACTTTACCCCGATCAGTGATGCGTGTTTTGCTCAGGTTCAGTTTGATCAGCTCGTTGCAATGAATAAATGCTTTCAGTACCGAATCTCCCACCTGTGTGCAAGACAAACCTAGAACCTACAGGAACACAAAAAAAAACCACAAACACACTGAACACTACAGCTAAAGTCAATGACATATTTTTGATTGAAATTTTGACAGCAGGAAAAGAAGTGAGTTTGTGTCTAAAGCTTTACTGACATCAAAATTCCCACCCAGCAAGAGCTTGTTTAAAATTGAATGAATGAACTACATATATAAAGGTGTGTGTGTGTGTGTGTGTGTGTGTGTATACCTGTAGGTAAGGCAGGCGTGTGATGAAGTCAGTGACTCCACGACTTGTCACAGCTGTTCGGTTTAAGCACACGTCCATCAGGAGGGTGAGAGACGACAGAGCTGATAAACCCACATCAGTGAGCGGAGTGTTACTCAACGAAAGCTTCTTCAGCCTGGGTAAAGACGGACAGAGAGAGTTTTAAATATGGTTTTATCAGGGCAATTGTGGCATGAGTGGGTAAAGGCTCTGGGTTGTTGAAGGGAGGATCAGGGTTCGAGCCCCAGTACTGCCAATCTGCCACTGTTAGGCGTTTAATTCTCACTGCTCCAGAGGTGCTGTATCATGACTGACCCTGTGCTCTGACCCCAACCTTCAAATTGTCAAGAAAGAATTTCACTGTGCTGTAATGTATATGTGACAAAATAAATGCTATTCTATTCTATTTTATTCTGCCAAGGGGTCCAAACCTGTAGCACCTCTGTATTTGAGATTTTAGTGAATCATGACATACCGAGTCATTTTTCCCAGTTGTGCAATGCCCTGGTCAGTGATGTGTGTGTAGTCGCTTAGGTCGAGCACAGAGAGCAGAGAGTGTGTACAGAGGAAGAAAAGCCCAGCATCGGTCACTGAATGACGTCCAGGGAGTGTTAACTGTGTCAGATTTAATCCTGCAACAAAAACAAAAGGGAAAAAAACATTAAAAACTACTAAAAACAAATATGTGATCAGTGTCAGTGTATGAAATCTGCTGGAAAGCTAAGCCACACACACACACACACACACACACACACACACACACACACACAAACACAAACACAAACACACACACACACAAACACACACACACACACAAACACACACACACACAAACACACACACACACACACACACACACACAAACACACACACAGGGAGAGGACTGACCTGAGAGGATCTGGAGTGTGTGATTACCGCTACTGACAGGGATACCATGAAGACTTAGCGATGATAGAGTCCGGTGAGATGAAAGACACTGCAGAGATTCTTCTTTAACCTGAGTGTAGTCGAGGTGAAGAGTCTGTAGATTGTGAAGATCGGCCAGAGTGGACACGTCACACACCTAAGAGAAACACATCCAAAACATAAAACAACAACAACAACAACAACGACAATAATAATAATAAGCATCATAATAAAAACAATGATCTAGTCATTAGAGTCGCAGAGACTTCTCTCAGATACTTTCAATTTTTACTTACATTTATGCCATTTGTCAAATGCCCTTAGCCAGAGATCTAATGTATCTAATCTATATGTAGCGGCTTATCTAACTAATCTAATCTAGACATAACGGCTTATCTAACGTATCTAATCTAGATGTAGCGGCATATCTAACGTATCTAATCTAGATGTAGCGGCATATCTAACGTATCTAATCTAGATGTAGCGGCATATCTAACGTATCTAATCTAGACGTAGCGGCTTAACGTATCTAATCTAGACATAACGGCTTATATAACGTATCTAATCTAGACATAATGGCTTATATAACATATCTAATCTAGACATAACGGCTTATATAGC